>NW_021621113.1:3809492-3834638 GCF_004785775.1 Grammomys surdaster | reverse complement strand
ACACCCACCCACACCCACCCACACCCCACTCACACCCACCCACACCCACCCACACCCCACCTACACCCCACCCACACCCCACCCACACCCACCCACACCCCACTCACACCCCACCCACACCCCACCCCTGCCTTGATGGTCGTGAAGGTGAAAGGAGCTTAAGGAAGTGAGGATCTGAGCACACGGCCTGCCTTTCTGTTACCACTTGGGGAGGCCAGATGCTGCCTCCCACATGCCGATGCACGCAGGACCTCACCAGCCCTCCAAGCCAGCTGGGTACCCATCTACTTAGCCCTAGCCCCCAGCCCCCAGGCCCCAGCCCCCAGCCCCCAGCCCCCAGCCCCCAGCCCCCAGGCAGAAGCAGCAGAGAGTCAAAACTGGGGAGCCACGAGCGATGTAGCCGGGACTGGGGATTCCAACCCAAGTTCAAATCAGAATAGTCTGACTCCAAATTGTCTCATAGCAGAAGCCTCTGCCAAGCCCAAACATAGCTATTGACAGCCTACTGTGTGCTAGACACTGTTGTTGGTCCAAGAGGCATAGTAGGGAATACAAGAGATGAGGTCTCCACTCCAGAGCTTAGTCTGAGAAGAGGTGGGGTTCTAAAAAAAAAATCAGGCCCAGGAAGAGGGCTGCATAGAGTGTTAGCCAGGGCCTGGAGGTTGGTGACAGTAGTCAGGGGAGGAGCCCCTGGAAGATGACATCATACCCCTGTGTGTCAGCACCGGGGTGAGATCTTCCAAGCAGAGGAGGCTCCACCACAGGGAGGAGCCTCATGACTTTTGGACATGGAAGGCCACTAAGGCCAGCATGGCCAGAGCAAGGAGAGAATACAAGAAGAACAAAGCCCACATGTGAATCCCCAGTGCTGCTAAGCCCCTTCCCGGGAGAGTCAAGCCAACAGTGTTCTTGTCTCTAACAGTCCCGGCTTCCAGCTCCCAGGCACGAACATGCATTGCGCATGAAGGTGGGCACCTCTGCACACCAGGACATGTGCACACGCCTGCACCCCGCAGCTCAGCCAGGAAGAAAGACAGAGGGGAAGAGGAGGTCAGACACAGAGCCTGACACATGCACAAGTGCCCAGCATCACTCAGCTGTGGCCTCCCAGGCTCCTCGTGGCACTGGGGGGGGGGGTGCCACCCCCCTTAGCTAAAGGCTCAGGCAACCCCCTCACCAAACAGCTTTCCTACCTTCCTGCTCCAGCCTTAGAGGAACTCTGAGTCCACCCACCTTCCCTTCGACGCATTGATCTGATTTGGTGGCCCTGCCCCACCACTACCACAACCTGATGCTGGAGAACGCAGAACAAGTTCACAGTGGCAATCCCAGGGAAGTGGGGGCAGGGACACTGCTTTAAAGGAACAGCAAAGTGTTAGCTGGGTGATGTCACAAGCCCAGGGCAGCTGCTGATGGATGTCTAGACACAGATACACACACACATGCACAGATGCAGTACACACACACACACATGCACACACACACACACATGCACACACATACACACACACACATTGCATACACACATGCACACACACACATTGCATACACACATGCACACACACATTGCATACACACATGCACACATACACACACACGAACACATGCATTGCATACACACACACACACATGCAATGCATACACGCGCGCGCACACACACACACACACACTAACTGGTGAATATGTTCTGAGTTCTTTTTCATGGCTATCAGGTTACCCCCTGGGGCTGATCTGGGACAAAACAGGAAATCCCAGAACCAAGCCCGCCAGATGAGGCAAGGGGCCGGGAATTTGAAACCCCCTCTGCTCTCTACAGCCTCCTGCCCGACCCTGCCTCCTGCAAGCTGGGGCTTGCTGCCAGGATTCTCCCCCTCCCCAAGCACTGCCAGGGCTCAATCATGGAGTCACCGCTTCAAATTCCTGCCGTGTACAAGTCCCCAGACCCACACAGAGCTTCCTGTGTCCATTGTAAACCCACGTTTACGGATATGTCATTTCCCAGACCTAGTGGCTTGGAGTCTTTGAAGGCAAACATGCACATGACGTCCAGCAGGGGGCGTGCACGCTTCATTTGCCAGAGAGCCAGCAGTGGGTTCAGAAGGCGGCTAGAAACAACCCTCCCTCCCCAGCAGCTTCCCGTTCTAGGCACAGCTCGCCCACCACACGCAGACCAGGCTTCTGCACCTTTGCATACACTGTGCCCCTGTCAGGCTGCAGACGGAGCGAACCGGCTCACTTCCGGTCAGGCCTCTCCTGCACTTTCTTCATTAGCTGCTTTACCCAGACCCCGCATGCCTTTTCAGTGCCAGCCTGCTCCTCAAGAAGGAGAAATGCCTGGGTGGATGAGTGACTGATGGGTAGAGAAACCCAGCTACCAGCCACCCACACCGTTCAGAAACAAATAATTCAATGCAGACATCCCGGGAGAAGACAATCTTTTTTTTTTTTTTTTTTTTTTTTAATGGCCAGGAAAGCATTCTAACACTGAGTTATAGCCTCAGGGCTCCTTTTTTACATTGTTTTATTTTGAGACAGAGTCTTACTCAAAGCTCAGGCAAGCTTTGAACTTAGGATCATCACAACTTGGCCACCCTAGTAGTTGGAAAAATAGGCTTAGTCACCAAGCTTCGTGCAATTTAAAAAATATAAAGCACTCATTGAGTCTAAGGGTCGGTCGTCTTATGATCTGACTTGATTTTTTTGTTGTTGTTGTTCTGCTGGGCTTGGTGATATTACCCAAATTATCGAAGGGGAAACTAAGATCTAAACAGGACTCATGGGTAGATGCAGCAGGGTTCCCAATCCAGTCACCTTCCCCCTCATTCAGCTATGTACCAGGTCCCGTCTGTGAGTCTCTGGGTGACCCCAAGAAGCAGAGAAAAGTGGCAAAGTCCTGGTGCTTGGCTGGAAGTGACACTCCTAGCTTCTCACAAGTTCTAGCCTAATTCTCAACCTAACCCAAGTCCAGCTTTGCTAGATAAAATGGATCCCTCCTCCCCCCAGAAATAACTCATCCTCAGATCTTCGTCTTAACACAAGCTGTGACTAACACAGATCGTGTCCTTGCCACCACCTTTCTCTGGGCTTAGTAGAATCCTTTTTGTAATCAAGCCTCAGTTTCAACATCTGTAATGTGGGATCATAGTGCTGGGGTCACGGATCCACTAAAGGTTTCTCTCCCATCAAGATCCTAAGGCTGTGACTTAGCCAAGAGAGATCTCTCACCTAGTCATTCTCCTGCTCATCCACTCATTTAGGATATCTCCAGACACCGCTAGCCTGGGCTGAACCAAGACTGTGGTCCTGTTGGTCACATGAATGGCATCAGGGGTTGGATGGAAAATGGAGATCAGGCAGGTAAAGCCCGCAGCAGCACCCAGCGCAGAACGGAGCCTGTTAAAGGCCCATTTGGGTATTATTACAGGTTCCCAAGGATGATGGAAAGAAGAAACCGTTATTTAGGTAATTGTCACCCAAGGAGACTGCCGCTGATTCCAGGGGAGGACCAAAAGCCCTCTGAGGGAATCAGGGGGAAAATCCCAGAAATGGTGCCAAAGGGAGGCTAATTGGGGGAGAGGCATGAGGTGGGGGTCACTCCTGGCAAGTAGCAAAGGACTTCAGAACCTCAGAGGCCTCTGGGCACACTAGACGATGCCCTGGGCTGTGTCCTCATCAGTTTGGAGACACACAGGTGGGAAGAGAAGTCTTACTATTGTGAGGCCACTGTAGAAGAGGGACAGAATCCAATCTCCTGTGAGAAAAGACTGCACGGGCGAAGTTTAGAAAGATGGGCCAGGGCAGAGTCTAGAAACACTGTGCGGTGGACCAGAGGTGGAAAGTGAAGAGGCAGTGGCTGCATAGGAGCCAGGAGGAAGGACGAAGGAGGGAGCAGAGAGGGTTTAATTGCAAACACTTCTGCCCCCGGGAAGAGGGGCTGAGGCTGGGCAGGGGTGGAGGTGACCGCTTGGACCGGAGTGAGGCTGGGGTGGGGAGGGGGAGGCCCACAAACTGAGTCACTTGACTTATTGGATTTCTGAGAAGTCATGTCCCTCCCCCGACCCCCACCCCAGCAGCCAAGACCACTCTTCAGAGCTGAGCTGTTTGAGAGCTCAGGTAGTGTACAGGATCTGAAAGAGCATGTCAGGGACAGTCCAGTGGCTCTGAGAATTCACAGAGACAGCTCTTGGAGGGCTGGGGCTCAGGGCTGACCACAAGGGGAGGTCTGGGGATTGGAGGGTAGTTGATAGAACTGGCCAAGGAGCTGTGTGATCTAGAGTCACCTCCCCAACATCTCTGTGCCTTAGATGGAGCCCTAACTTCTCCTGAGACAGAGTTAATTTGTGGGTTATTAAATAAAGCGCCTGACGCTCAGCCTGACGCAGGTTCTCTGGGAGAAGGGCTTGACTCTTAGTGTTGGGAGTGGAGCGACATACTGATCCAGAGTCCGACCTCACCCCTCAGCCTTAAAGACACATACACCCCAACCAAAAGAGCTAGCAAGATGGTTCAGTGGATAAAGGTACTTGCTGCCAAGGCTGCACTTGAGTCTGTCTGTCTCTGTCTCTCTCCCTCCCTCATCCCCATCCTCCCTCTCCTTCTCTTTCTCCCTCCCCATCAAAATGGTGTCAGGTGGGAGCCGACTACGGGTTGCCAGAGATGGACATTGCACCTATTTACAAAGACCCTGCGGCTCCCTCAGAGGAGCTGAGACCTAAGGTCACATAGAGGGTGACAGGGTGGAGCTCAAGCTACCGCTCAGAGCAAACCCAGGGACTTCTCATAAGCCTCTCCCGAGTGCCAAGTAGCCCGGGCTATCGTTCTATTGAACACGTTATACCTGTCCTGAGCCATTTCCTGGGACCTACTCGGTTAGCAATGACCCCAATGGGGTGGATCCCAGTTCCCAGAGGGGACAACTGCAGTACAAAGACTATAAGAACCCTCCCCAGGGTCCAGGCTGAGTGCAGATCCAGTGTCTTAGCAGAGGTCAGGAATGAGATTCAGTTACAGGTAAATATCAAGTGGATGGTGAGCTCAGCGGGGGGACTTTCCTGCTGGCTCCTGTCCTGGATCTGCCCAGACAGGGGTGGGCTACCCCCAAGAATGCTCACCCTGCCCCATACTCATCCTCTCTCCAGTGAACCCTCCCTGAGTCAGACTTATTTCTTCTTCCCTTGAAGAGCTGCTCCCTGGAACTGGGCACAGAGCCAGGCCCTGCCTGGCCTGAAGACACAGCCCAGCCCGGGGAGGAGGCTCTGGCGGGCAGCCCGTTACCGCGCGCCCTTCAGTAATGAGATTAATGAAAATAATAGTTTTGAGCGAGCAGAGCTGGCCGCCAGCAGTCACCTGCGGGAACGTGTCACAGATTTCAGTCATGCTGCCCTCCCCCAGCCTTCGGAGGAAGCACTACTACTGTGCCTCCACTTGACAGGCAGAGAAACCGAGGCAGTGGAGAGTTCCAGAGTCTTCCATGAGAAAGGAAAGCAGATACCCTTTATGGAGGAATACCTATTCCTAAACCTCAGAGCCCTCACTTGGGCATAACACAGGTCAAATCCCCCTTGTCTGCTTACCTCACAGGGTGCATATAGGTGGAAGACTGGCTCTCTTCCTGGGAGTAAGGGAGCTGGGCTTTGAATCAAGAGCTGAGATAGTTACTAACACCCCATCCTCATCTCCATGCAAGACTCCCTAGAAGTCTGTGCCCAGCCCAGAGTATAGGGGGGCACCAGGAGAGGCTCCTTGGAAGAGGTGATATTGGGTTATATTTGAACTGGGTCTTGAAGGGTGAATAGGAGTTCAGAGAGATGAGGGAAAAGGGCAACAGCATGTGTAAAAATCAGGGACCCAAAGGACAAGTCTTGATTGTCTCTCCCAATTGCAGGTAACTCCTTCCAAGTTTATCTCTGTGCCTTAGTTTCTTTATCTGTAAAATGGGATCAGTAGTCCTGAGCTTGTGAGGACCGAGTGAGATTCAAAACTACATGGTAGCCTGTCTCTGGGGAGTCAGAGGGCTCAGCACCTGCTGAGTGGAGGGGACTGAGCTCAGTCCCCAGTGTCAGAGAAGCAGCGTTGTTTCTACACACCTGTTATCCTAGCCCCTAAGCGTGGAGGCAGGAGGAGGGGAGCCCAAGGTCATCCTCAGTCACATACTGAGCAAACCAGGATGAGTACACTGTAGTCCCAGCAATGGGGAGGCAGAAGCAGGAGCAAGAGTTCAAAGTTGCCAGGCTGTGGTGGCGCACGCCTTTAATCGCAGCACTTGGGAGGCAGAGGCAGGTGGATTTCTGAGTTCGAGGTCAGCCTGGTCTACAGAGTGAGTTCCAGGAGAGCCAGGGCTACACAGAGAAACCCTGTCTCAAAAAAAAAAAAAAAGTCATCCTTGGCTACATAGTGAGTTTGGGGCCAGCTTTGGCTAAGTAGAACCACCTTATTCATAAACAGACAAACAAACAGGGGCTAGATGATGTCTCAGCGGTTAAGAGCCTGATGCTCTTCCAGAGGACTCAGGTTCAATTCCCAGCACCCACATGGAGGTGCACATTGTGCCCCTCAGTAACTCCGGTTCCAAGGGATCTAGCGCCCCCTTTCTGCCTTCCCAGGCACCACTGCATGCTCATGGTGCACAGACATTCGTGCAGGCAAAGCACCCACATATGATTTTAAGGAATTTTCTAAAAAAGAAGTAGTAAGAAAAAAGAGGAGGGAGGAAAGGAAAGGAGAGAGAGACAGAGAGAGAGAGAGAGAGAGAGAGAGAGAGAGAGAGAGAGAGCGCATTAGACTTGGTCAGCTGACCATCCAACAGGACACTTCTGCCAACAACATGTTGCTAAAGGCAGAAGTAGCTCTTTTCCTCTTCTCTTTTAAGTTTCATTATGTTTTATTGTTTATTCTGTGTGCCTGTGTACATGTGAGAGATGATGTGACACATGTACCATGTTTCAAATGCAGTAGACAATGGCTTTATTAGAACAATCCCACTGTCCCCTCTGACCAGCCCATGACATCCTTGTTCTACAAAGGGCTAGGCCAAGGCCCTGCAAGGCACCAGCTCTGGAACAGGACAGAGGCTTTCTCTGGAATGTCTGTTGTCATGGTTCTACCTCTGTACACTTAAGGAAGATGTCTGGAACCTTCTCTCCCCATGAATGCCACCGCCACCCTGTAGAAGCTGAGTGAGGAGGGAACGGATTGCTGGGCATCTACGTTTTCTCTCTCTCTTCAGTTTAGGTTGCCTACCATACCCACCACATAATGTTTCTCGCTCTAAAGATCCAGGGACAAAAGGACTCTCTTTCTGGTTCTGAAGGCCAGCATGCCATCATCCTCCTGGCCAGCTTCCCCATGGCCTGATGGAATGCCAGAAGCAACACGGAGGTTCCTTGGCTGGTCTACGTACATGACCAGCTAGCACATTCTCCAGTGAGCCTGGATGAAGGCCACAGCCTCCAGGTTTCCGGGAGAAGGCTTCTATTGGATTCAAACGTGTCCTGGGTTTTGAGAGTGAACTGTCTGTTCCCTGTAAGAAGCAGGCTGGGCCTGAGTGTGCAGTTAAAGCTGCAAGACACAAAAAAGAAGCGATTGGAAGCTAATGAGTATTGATTACAAGGGGAAAGCAGGTTAATTGAGTGAGCCGGTAACTTGGTTGCCAAGGTAACATCTCACTTGAAATCTAATCATCACCCTGGTGGGCACACCCGGGATCAGTACAGGGACTGGGGATGTGACTGAATGACTCCTGTCTGAGGACCAAGAATCTGAAACATCAAACTATGGCCAGGGGCTGCAGAAGGGAGGCCAGTCTGACAGGAAGCTCGCCACTGAGCCTGAGGCCAGGCATTCTCTCTGTGGATTCATCTACTCTGAAAGCCAGAGAGAAACCTGCTGTGGGCCCTGGGCAGGCCATCAGCTCTCTACTGGCTAGAGAGCATGGATGTGGGAGGGAGAACCCTTCTCCCATGACTTGGAGGAAGAACCCCCTTATTTGCATAGACACACATGACATTTGAGCTTTGGGAAGAAGTGATGGTTTAGGCTTTGTGTTTCTCTACCTTTGCTCCAGATCAGGTTGAATGCAGAAAGCAGATAGCCAGAGAGATAGACTCAGCACCCAGTAGAGCACTAGCCTGGTGAATATGAGACCCTGGGTTCAATCTCAGCACAGCCGAGGGTGGCTGAGGAGAAAGATGAAGGCAAACCCAGTATCTTTGTTAGCAAGTCTCTCAGTTCCTTGAAGTATTTCTAACTTCACCGCTTACCCTTTTTTCCAATTTATCTTATGTATATGGGTGTTTTGCCCCTGCGTGTGTGCATGTGTGTGTGCATGTGTGTGTCTGTGTGTGTCTGTGTGTCTGTGTGTGTCTGTGTGTCTGTGTGTCTGTGTGCCTGTGTGTCTGTGGGCATGTGCGGATCATGTGTGTGCAGTACCCTCTGAGGCCAGAAGAGGGCTCCCTCCAGACTGGAGTCAACAGCTGACTGTGAGCCACTATGTGGGTACTGAGAATCAAATCTAGGTCCTCTGGGAGAGCAGCCATTTCTCCTATTCACTAAACCAACTCTCTAGCCCCTGTCTGTCTTATTTTTGTTTCCTTAGGGAAGAGAATGAAGGGAAGGTACAAAACCCTGAGGTATGTGAGCCTTCTCCATGAACCTGAGTTGGCCTCCCCAACACTCCAGTGTCAGGGTTCACTTCCT
Source organism: Grammomys surdaster (assembly GCF_004785775.1). NCBI lineage: Eukaryota > Metazoa > Chordata > Mammalia > Rodentia > Muridae > Grammomys > Grammomys surdaster. The sequence goes on along the minus strand of NW_021621113.1, from coordinate 3,825,944 downwards.
TACAGCAAACAGACCGCCAAAGCACCCACCTTAAAAGACATCCACTTGCAACTGTCAGGGGAGCAGACTGCCTCGGTGCCTATTAAGATGCAAGAGGTTGTTGGGTAGCAGCTGGCTTCAGCCCCTTCGGGACAGTTAACGGAGAAGAGGTGGCTTACATCTGTGTGAATGGTCATGGATGAGGTAGGATTTAATGGTGGCCATAGAAATCACACTTGAACAATAGCCACCATCTCTGTGCCCCGGAGGGCTCACGGAGACAGAGGGGCAGCCCACAGCTGCCCAGTGTGGAGCCTTTACCACAGGGAAGTGATGGAACTCACGTCTGGAGTTCCTACTGCTGCACAATGAAGCTATTACCTGGTTGATAAAAATTCCTGACAGTTGGTCTGGCAAGAGGGCTCAGCCAGCAAAGCACTTGCCGCAGGGCCTGACAACCTGGGTTGGATGACCAGAAACTGCACAAAGATGGATGAAGGGCACCAACTTCACAAAGCTGTCCTTTGACTTCCACATGGCAAAAGTGCTCTCTCTCTCTCTCTCTGTCTGTCTGTCTGTCTCTCTCTCTCTCTCTCTCTCTCTCTCTCTCTCTCTCTCTGTGTCTCTCTGTCTCTCTCTGTGTGTCTCTCTGTCTCTCTGTCTCTCTCTCTATGTCTCTCTCTCTGTCTCTCTCTCTCTCTCTGTCTTTCTCTCTCTCTCTCTCTCTCTCTCTCTCTCTCTCTCTCTCTCTCTCTGTCTCTCTGTCACACACACACGCACACACACACACACACCATACACATAACAAAAATGTTTTAAGTTTTTAAATTCCAGGTCATTCTACAGACAAATGTTTCTGGCTTTGTTTTGTAAGATTGGAGTGTAGCACACCCTTCTGCAGCTGGCCTTCCACATTGTTTTAAAGGCCACTTGGAGATTCGTTGTATGGATTAAACATAAGAAAAAGTTCCATTCTGCAAATGGATCCATCTTTTATTTATCTATTTGCCCATTTTTGTATATTCAAATAATGACTTTTCTTTCCTTTTTTTTGTTTCTTGGGAAGGTTTTTGCTATTACCAACTGACACTTCAAAACCGTCCTTACAATTAAGTCATCAGCGTGTCCATGATTATCTCCTTTGAATAAAGTCTATGAAGTTAAATTTCCAGGTCAATTTGCATGCAGATCACTAAGCTCTCCTCAAATATTTCCAAATTGCAGAAAGTTAAAAGACTCAACTTACATCTCAAAACCATTTTTTATATGTTTGTTGCAAATTTATTTATTGTGTGTAGATATGCATGTGTGTACATGAGTGCATGTGTAAGTGCATATTTACATGAGTGCATGTGTAGTATGCATGTGTGTGTGTACATGAGTACATGTGTGTGTATGTATGTGTGTGCATGAGTTCATGTGTGTATGCATGTGTGTGCATGAATGCATGGGTATGTATACATTTATGTTATGTATGAGTGTATGTTACATGTGTGTAAGCATGTATGTGTTTGGTTGAATGTATGTTGTATGTCTGTGTGCACGAGTGCATGTGTGTGTACATGAGTGAATGTGTATGTATGCATGTGTACCACAGTTCAGTATACAGGAGTGTTGAGGGTTGCCCTGATGAGGAGTGGATCACATACTCAGGTGATTTCATGTGAACTTTCTCCCCGTTTTAACTGATCAAAGGACTGGAGCCTGTGATTGGGCAGGGGAGGGAAAGGTGGGGCTGAAGATTTTAGAGAGTGGGGGAAGAGAGGGAGGAGGAGGAGGAGGAAGGTCGGAGGAAGAAGAGAAGGAAGATTGAGCAGAACCACATGGCCTGGAGAGGCCGTAAGTAGCAAGGGACCTCATAGCTGGGAAACAGCAGAGTAGTGGTGAGTTTGCCCAGTCTAGGTGTGCGGCTTAGAAATATCATAACTGAGTTGTGTGGTTTCGCACTGGCTTAAGGGAGTTGCAGATTAAGGGGGTTACTGCAATGTGGAGGTTAGGGGAGGCAACTTCTGGAAGTCCATTCTCTCCTTCCGCCAAATGGATTCTAGGGCTTTAGCTCAGGGCGTGGCAGGCAACTTCACCTGCTGAGCCGTTCACCAGCCTTTATTTCTTTAAAAAGATCGTTATTTAAGTATACACAAGGAAAACTCAGAAACTAATATGAACAGAAATGTAAAATCAAAGTCACACACACAGCTAAGATACAAATCAGTATCCTTCCCTCTCCCTCCCTCCCTCCCTCCCTCCCTCCCTCCCTCCCTCCCTCCTTCCCTCCTTCCTTCTCTCTCCTCCTTCCACTTCTTCCTCTCTTTCTCTTTCTTCCCTTGACTTCCATAACCTCCACCCTTGCTTAACACACACACACACACACACACACACAGAGAGAGAGAGAGAGAGAGAGAGAGAGAGAGAGAGAGAGAGAGAGAGAGAGAGATGGGGGGCAGGGAGAGAAAGTCTCTCCTGTCTATCTCTTTCTGGCTTTGTCTCACTGCCTTTAGTCTCCATGTCTCTATTGTGTTCCTACACACATATATAGTCCGTGTTTTTTTGTTTTTGTTTTTACACGTATGGGTGTTTTGTCTGCATGTAAGTAACACGTGTGAGCTGTCTTGAGCATGCTGGGAGCAGCCAACACTTCAACCTCTGAGACGTCTCTTCCATCCTCACACCTGTAATCTCATGCCCGTTCTCTCACCCTCTGGCCACATCATCACCCTCTCTGTCCCTCTCTCAGGACGACCCTCCTGCAGGGTTTCACAGTCAGGCAGCTGTGAGCCTCAGTCACATTCTGACAGAGCAGGAGAGCAGGCAGAGCAGTGTCACAGACCGTTGCTCACTCTCCCAGGGGACACCCTAGTCTAGCAGCTGCTGGGTATCCCTCGTCCAAAGTGCACTGCTCATAGCTGTCCCCACGTATAGAAAATTTAGGACTCCAAGCTGTCCCTGCCAGATTCTGCAAGCTGACATGTGCTCTCTGATGCACACATATGCATTGGCGTATGCTGTCTGCCTTGGGGGTTATGTGTGCTAATAGGTCAGGCAGACACCAAAACATGGAGATCCAGGAAGCTGGTGGCCTTTTCGGGATGAGGATGGGAAAGGAGCCACAGGGGGCTCCTCTGCTCCAGCAGCCATGAGTGCCTGCCGGTCTCCACGGGTCAGTCACTCCTGCTGCCTCTAGCTGGCCTCCTTCCCATCCCCTTCCCTCACCAAACATCTACCTACCTCCATTTTTGCTCTCCCCTTCCTCCTCCTCCTTCTCTTCCTTCTCCTTTTCTTCCTCTTCCTCCTCCTCTTCCTCCTCCTCCTCCTTCACCTCCAGGGTACTTCTCTCCAAACCCACTCCTTCCTAGCATCGTGGGGTAACCTGCTCTCCTTGAAGACCATTACATAGCACTACATAGAATGTTCAGACCCACAGTGGACAGCCCCAGGCAGAGCCTCTAGGCTCAGAGCATGGCTGGGACTTACCACACCTATGGAATCTTCCGTTTGCTCCTTGGTGGTTGGCACACAGCGCACACCAGGACAGGTCTTATGGACAATTGCCCATCATGTGATGAGCGAATGTCTCCCCTCCCTCTCCCTTCCTCCTGTCTTCCTTTTCCTCTCTATCTCTTTGTCTCTTTTCCTCTCAATTCTGTCTCTCTTCCCTGTCCCCTCTCTGCTCCTCTGTCTCTCTCCCTTGTCTTTTCTCTCAAGCCCACGACTTAACATAGTGATCTACAGTTTCCCAATTTTTCCTCTGCAGCCCAAATCTCACCCAGATGCCTTTCTCCAAATCCAGAACACACTCTGAACCTCCTCCCTCAGAAGCCAGCTGCCTCATGAACTGTCCCAGAGCTCCTCAGTGCTTCCTGTCTGTCGTCCTTCCTGCAGGTGCTGGAGGCACAGGGAAGGGAGGTAATCCCTGATTCCTTTCTGCTCCTCCAGATCCATTCAATGGCCATCAGCAAGTTCTGTCTGCTCCGAATGCAAAGGCCACCCCACTCAGCTACTCTGTCTCCCCTGCAGCCCAAGCCACCAGCATCCCCAGCTTGGACCATGTGACACCCTGCTGGCCTCCTGGCCTGCTCATTCCTACCTGCTTCCATATAGAACCTTCTAATGGCTTCTACTACTCTCAGAACCAACCTCACTACACACCTGCGTCCCTAGCACTTGTGAAATTGAACCTCCCATTTTTCCCAACTCTCTCCCCTCTCATTCAGACTTCCAAGCTCCTTGTCCCTTCCTACCTGAGAACACACCAGGCCCCACTCCTGTCAAGGCCCACCTATGCTGGCCCGGCTTAGATCTCTATCTCTGTGACTGGCTCTTCTTATTCTTCAGATCTCATCCTTGCATGTCAGTTCCTTCGAGATGTCATCATCATCCTCTTTAGGAACCTGCTCCTCAGTCAGTAATGGTGTGGCATTGACTCTGATGTTGCAAAGAGAGGTCTGGCGTTTCCCCGCAACAAAATGATAACTATTTGAGGTGAGGGATATGCTAATTACCCCAAACTTTCATCATGCAATGTGTACACATGTCAACACCTCACACTGTAACCCATGAACCTGCATGATTCGTGTGCATCAACCAAAAATGGAATAAAGCTAAAACAAGCGTTGCTTGCATCCACCATCCTGTCTCTGTGCCTGGCAGCAGCTCCATCCCCTGAGGCAGCTCCAACAGGGCAGAAGCTAGGAGGTCATGGTGTAGTTGATACTCAATAAAAGCTGACAGACCACGAAATGAAGTGTTGAAGAGTGACTCTCAGCCATCAGGCAGGCAAGGTTCTTCTTTTGCTTTCCTGGTGACTTTGTGACAGGACCTCTCCCCCTTCCTCACCCCAGTGCAAAGACAACAGGGAAGAAAATTGTCTCAGGCTCCAGACGGCTCATCAGCAGATAAAGGCGCCTGCAGCCAGGCCCGACCACCTGAGTTTGACCCCAAGGTCCCACATGGTGGAAGGAGAGACACCTCCTGCAAACTGTCCTCTGACCTCTATTTGTGGGTTGTGGCCTGTGCATAAACACGTGTAGCTAGTCATAGGGTGCATGCCCAGCACGCATGAGAATTCTGTCTCTTAGCAGTGTGGTGCACATGAGACAGTGTAAGAGCAGCTTTTAGTACAAAGAATGCACCAGATGCAAGGACATCAGTAAGTCTCCCTAAATGCAGTGACTGGCTAGCTCATGTACACTGGATAAGCAGCAGCCCTACAAGAGAGGCTTCAGATCTAAGGGACCTAGCATGGTGGCACACACCTATAATCCCAGCACTCAGAGAGCTGAGGCAGGAGGATCTCGAGTTTGAAGCCAGCCTGAGCTACATGAAAAGATCTTGTCTTAGAGGTGACAGAGAAGGAGGAGGAGAGAGAGTGAGCAAGCCTGCGGCTCAGGAAGAGTGGGTGGCATGTTCAAGGCCCCACATCTCCCCACTAAAGCAGTCTCTTAGCTGCCCTGGAAACAAAATGAGCACAGCATGTGGGGTAGATGATGCGCTGCCTGGAGCAGAACTCAGAAAGAAGCAGAGCGGGAGAAACAGACTCAGACGTGGGCACGGCATGGCAGATCACCAACCAGTAGCCACAGACAGACATTCCCCTAGTTTGTCTCCGCGTGAGATTTTGGGCTTCTGTGCCTGGGTTTGATGTGGAATCCTAGGGCCACCCACTGGTACCCTTCGTACCAGGATTGCCACCATAGGACTCTCTGCTCCTGCCAAGGTAAGCATGTGGATGTAAGCAAACCCCCAGAATGACCACCCACACATCTCCCCAGATGCCAAGGCCGCAGAGGCAAAGCACCAGCAGGTGGGCTTGGGTCCAGGCCCATCCTGGAAAAGGCCAGCTGAGGGTTTCCATGGAGCCTGTTGCCATGGTAACAAAACCTCAGCGGCAGGACTCCAGCAGAGCCAGGAAAGACAAGTTCCTTTCTTGTCCATATCTCAGGAGCCTGGGGAGGGGGAGTTGGGGGGGAGAGTGGTGAGGACAGTGAAGCTTTCTGAACTAGGCTGGGTGGGGGCAGGGAGAAATGGAGGTCATCTTCTCACTCAGTGGGCCAGTCATAAAGCACCAGAATGTGGCACCCCATTTCACGCCTGTATGCCTTTCTCTTCTCTTCTCTGACCTGTCCTGCCCCTTTCCCCAGAGCACCCCCAGCTGTCATTCATGCCTTGTATTCTGACCCTACAAGCAGAATCAGCCCTTTTCTCCCCTTACCACACATGTCTGTCTTGTCACACACCCTCGGTGTGCCTGGTCACCACAGAACTTGGAAAGAAGGGTAACCAAAGAGCACAGACCCCAGGAGCAGAGACGTGAGTTCAAATCCCAGCTCCACCTTGCACACTGGTGACCCAGAGCACTTTCTCTCTTGGTGCCTCAACTCTCTGCCCCTTTCCAGTCATGTGATCTTGAGCAAGTGTGCAAGCCTCTACAAAGCGGAGTTTCTTCTTCTGAGAAATGGGATGACGTTGGTGAGAAGTCAGGGACACAGTGAGGATGAAGCAGATGGCTGCAGATGTGGCTCAGTTGGTAGAGTGCCTGCCTAGCATGCAGAAAGTCCTGAGTTAAGTCCCTGGCACCCCATAAGCTGAGTATACTGGCATGCATCTGTAATCTCAGAACTAGGAGGGTGGAGACAGGAGGATCAGAAATCCAAGGTCATCCTTGGGTTTAAAGTCAGCTGGGCTACATGGAATTCTGTCTCAAAAGAAAAAAAAAGGCACAGTTCTGGTTTGTAGTATACACTGCTTTTCTCTCCTGGGGCCTGGCTTTTCACTTCTTGGCCTCTAGCCTTAACTCTGCCAGGATTCCCAGCCAGGCATAGTCCATGCCTTTCAAAGTACAGTCTTTGAGAGGAGAGAAGGTTCCTGTTCCAAGCAGGAACTGGCGTTCAGCACAGCGCTGACATTTCCAGCTGGACACAGAAACACAAGCATTGTACAGGAGGATGGACTCCCATGGGCGTTTTGGCAGTGAGGCCACCCCCCCACCCGTTTGTCTGTCTGTCTCTCTCTCTCTCCTCTCTCTCTCTCTCTCTCTCTCTCTCTCTCTCTCTCTCTCTCTCTCGTATGTGTGTGTGCGTATGCATGTGCGTGTGTGTGTGTGTTGGTATGTGGGTGTGTGACATTCTAACATACTTATACACATGTTTTTACAAATTCAGTCACAAATACCAAACAGGCATGACAGGGGAAGATAAACGGACATCTGTCCCTGGTTGTTGAGCTTCATAGCCCAGAGAACACCTCATTAGGAACCTGACTTGGAGGGCACTGCCCTCAGCCTCAGCTTTGCCTTGGGTTGACCTTGACTCTAAGATCTAGGTTGTACCCCAAGAGATTCAACTGAGGGAGGAAACGGTTTATTTGGCTTACACTTCCAGGTCACAGTTCATCCCTGAGGGAAGTCAGGGCAGGAACTCAGGCAGGAACCATTGAGGATGCTGCTAACTGACCTACTGTCTGGCTCCTATAGCGCAGGTCCACCTGCCTAGGGATGGCGCCTCCCACAGTGGGCTGGGCCTCCCACATCAGTCATCCATCAGGATCATTTCTGATAGACGTAGCCGCAGGCCAATCTAGTCTGGGTAATCCTTCAATTGAGACTTCTCCCAGATGACTCCAGGCCATGTCAAGTTGACAGCTGAAGCCAACCAAAACAGGATATGTCTGTGTGTGGATCAGTAGTAGAGAACTTGCCTAATATGCATGAATTCCTAGGTTCAATCCCCAGCACTGCCTAAACCAAGCATGCTGGCTTACATCTGAAATCCTAGCACTCGGAAGGTAGACATAGGGGAGCAGAAGTCCAGGGTCATCGCTAGCTTAGCTACGTAGCCAGTTCAAGGCTAGCCTACACTCCACATACCCCATCACACACAAGCACATGTGTATACACCCGCACAAGTGCACATATGTCATCGAGCACATGTAGAGGTCAAAGGACAACTTGTGGGGATCCATCTCTCCGTCTAGCACGTGAGTTCTGGGGATTGGTCTCAGGTCATCAGGCTTGGCAGCAAGTGCCTAACCCTCCTGTGACAAACGCACACTCATACACCCACTGTATGCAGAATAAACATAATAAAGAGTATAAAAATAAAATAGCAATTTCTTAGTAGGCATCAGGGCAGAAAACAGAAGAGCCCTGAAGCCCTCTCTCTCCGCCTCTGAGAGGCTCTGCAGACAAAGCAGAGACAGTATTCCTGAGAAAGAGTAACTCACTCAAAGTCACGTGGCAAGCCAGTGTCAGAGTTCATCCGAGACCCAACCCCAAGCCAGGTCTCCTTGGGACACTCTCCCCTGACACCCTTGTTCTCAAGGACTCTAACTTCCTCACCCACATCTTCATTCAGGTAACCCCAGCCCACAACTCCCCCCATGGCAGCCCCAGCTGGACATCCCCACACCCCACACCCCACAAACCCCCACCTTCCACCCCCACCCCCACTCTCAGACTCCAGGGCTCCAACTCTGAGCTTCCCGCCTCGCCTCTGAAATCTGTCCCATGTGTCCCACCATACACACTCCGATGCTCAAGCCAGCACAGTAGGTGTTGCCCTGGGCACCTCTCCCATGTTGCTTGTTCTCCCACAGGTGTCCCTACTTTTGCAAGAAAGCCAGCAGAGTCCCATCCCCTCCACCACAGGAGCACACCCACCTCATCATGTCCCCCGTCATCAGAACCACCCCCTCTAGTGCTTACTTTCCTTCAACAAGTGTCTGTCTCCTCCCTTTAGTTATAGAGGCCTCAAGCTGGGCATAGGAGCTGAGCAAAACAGTCTCTGTGGCTGCATGAAGCCAGTGCTGGACCCTGACCTTTCCCTGCTCAGACAGCCTGCAGTGGCTCCCCCATGTGGGTGCATTTCTGGACTGCGCATCTCTGCCACACTGATTTTTCCAGGTGATTCCCTTGCCATTCTGCCCCTGAGGTCTCTCCCGGTTTCCCAGATAAGCCTGTGACTCCTAGACACTCCCCATGAATAAAGCCAAATACGAATATGGCACAGAGGGGCATGTTGTGTTCATGGACAGATCACGGTATGCATGAATAAAGCCAATTTCTAGCCACCTTGACATATCCGTTTGTCTAACTACCCTTACTATAATTGCTATCATTACTGAAGCTCACGCCCATCTCTGTGCCTGCCCCTTCTCCAAAGCACAGACTGCCCTGCTTTTCCCTGGACCGGGTCACAAACACCTGGTGAGCTAGCACAGTACAGGGCTCAACTCGGTCTCCAGACCTGAGTCTGCAGGACCGGAGCTTCCCATGGAAGAAGGTGCCCCTGAGACTGGCCAGGCCAGTCTGCAGTCTGAGGTGGTGAGTCACCTCCTGGCTCCAACTCAAGGAACCCTCAGTGCACCCTTGTTTGGAGAAGACCAGGAGCCGCAGCGCGGAGACAGGAGGACAGTCATCAGGAGTCACCAAGACCCTAAGACACACCGGGAGGGTCACAGAAGGGTCCAGATAATTGGAGACAGAGAGGAGGAAGATGTCAGATCCAGAACAGTGAAATGGACCAAGGAAGAGCCCTGCGCGCGCAAGGCCACACGCAAGAGCGCGCAGGGAGCCTAGCTTTGAGCACCGCTCGTGCTCCCTAGCCTGCTCCACCCGCGCCCGGGATCCCAGCGTGGGCAAAAAATTGGAACCAATGGACTGTCAAGCCTGGGCATTACCTCACCGGAACGCGCTGCCATTGGCTGGCCCCTACGCCGGTGCGCGCTGTTGCTATGACAGTTTGGACCGGTGTTGCGCAGAGATGCCAGAAGGAGGCTCCCCTCTTCTCTCCGGGGATTCCCATTCAACTCCAGGGACCTCTACTGGGACCTCAAGAGAAAAATCGAGCTCCAGCAACTCCAGCAGGAACCAGAACTCCTCTAACGACACCAACCACTTCTCTGCCACAACCACTCCCTTCCATTCGGTGCCTGGCCCCACCCTGTCACTATACAAGCACCTACAGATAGCCAGACACACATAACCACGCAAGGCAGCGCTGGCCTCTGTGCAGACGGACGAGTCCCTCCAAGTCTGTGTCCCGGAAGCCCTGCCCCGTCTAAGTAAGCAAACAGCCGAGAATTGCAAGCCTATGTTAAGGGCCCATGGGTACTCCTTGAGATGTCTCAACTCAACCACTGGGTTGTGGAGGTTTCTGAGAGACAGAAAAGCAGAACTGAAGTTTTCTGGACAATAGAGGATAGGGGAAGGGTTCCATCCTGCCCTTCCAGACCAGACCAGAGATAGGCAGTGTTAGGGCACTGTCGCAGGGAGTTAGATGCTGTGACAGGGAGACAGAAAAGGAGGAGTTGGCCTAAATCGGAAAGAAGTGCAAAAGCAAGGTCCCAAAGGGTTTGAAAGTGATGCCAAGGAGTTCTGAACCATACTCAAGGAAGAGGGGAGGAGTCGTGATGTGTGGGAACCCGTGATAAGAGAGACAAGTACTTTGATTGCCTTGAAGGATGAGCAGGAGGGAGACTGGAGACCAGTTTCTGCAGGCGCTGAGAGTGGTAGAGAAATGCTGAGCCCCCTATCCAGAGTGGAGATGCAGGCATAAAGGGTGGGGACAGCCATGAATCGATGAATCGATGTCCCCCTTACCTAGGAAGTTGGGGTGGGGGAGCTTCCTGACAACCCACCAAGGCCATCATGACGGTCCACAGCATCATGACGGTCCACAGCATCATGACGGTCATCTCTATATGCAACGACAGCTTCATCAGCTGTACTAAACTGAAAAGATCCTCCTTCCCTCCTGCTCTCTTCTCCCCCTCCTTCCCTCCTCTCCCTCACTGTGGCTCTAGCACCTGGCACAGATCTTCATTCTAAATCCCAGCCCACCAACAGTAAGCTCCCACCAAACTGCCCTACGATCACCTCTTTGACACAGCCTCCATCCGCTCCCGCCTCCCTTCACCCAGCCTCCTCTCTCTCAGCTTTCGTAATGTTATAGCCATCATCTAGGTCTAACTATGGTCTGTCTCCCTCTCTTCCATCTCCCTCAGTCCCTCCCCTTTCCCTTCCTCCCTCTCTCCCTCCCTCTCTCACTCCTCCCTCCCTCCCCTCTTGGTCTCTTCCTCTCCTTTGTCTCTGTCTGTCTCTCTGTCTCTGTCTCTGTCTCTCCCTCTCCCTCTCTCTCTCTCTCTCTCTCTCTCTCTCTCTCTCTTTCTCTCTCTCTCTCTCTCTCTCACACACACACACACACACACACACACACACACACACACCATGCCTCAGCCCTTCCAGAGAAGAGAAAATGTCTTACTCCACTGTGGCCCAGTAAGGCCCTTTTTCTATGTGCTACATGGCACATGCACTGGTCTACCATCATGATGACAGATCCTCAATAAACATGCAAGCAGGTGAGGAGACCTACGTAGGACCTTGGTGTGCACAGCCCTGCAGTGGGGCACCTGATTAGCTCCTCACAGAAGGCTGCTTTCACTACACTTGTCACCCAGCAGTATCATGTGGTAGTGTCACGTGGGTGTCACAGGGTCTCGAGTAAGAAGCACCCTGCAGTATTAACATAGTGGTGAGACTGGATCCTGCATCAGATAGGACTCCAGCTCTCCCCATCACTCAAGGACAGTGCCCAACAGCTCTGATGATGAGAACGGACTCATGAGCTCCCAGTGAGGCAACATTTCAGCTCCGTCTCTTTCCACTAGCACTTGAAAGCAAGTCCCTGAGTTGAACCAGTCTCTGCGAAGTAGCTGGGGTAGTCTTGAGTTTTCTCAACAGATAACCAAAAGAGACACATAAGGACTTATGCGTGCCTGCTCTGAGCTGATGTCACTCTTGAGCAGACTAGGAACTCGAAGCCCAACAGTAGTGGGCAGTGCACGAAGTCCAGAGAGACAGAGGCCAGGTTCTATAGGGCCTTCTAACCATAGACTCAGGTTAGATATTGCTCTTTTGAGACATAGTCTCAATATGTTCGGATACAGGCACAACTTAAATGCGCATGCACGCGCGCGCCCGCACGCGCGCGCGCACACACACACACACACACACACACATTTTAAGAGATTTACAAAATAACTTCTACATTCTGGCACTGTGGGTGGTAAGTGTGTGGGTGTTTATCTTTGCTAAATTGTGCAATTATGTTTTTGCACTTTTTTCAGTTTTTATTAGCATATAGTAATTGTGTATAAAAATGTATTTCATTGTGAAATAATGTATTTTGTGCTGTGTATAATGTATTGTTATAATGTATTCCGAACATATTCATATCTATCTGTTACTTTCTCTTATCTGCCTTCTCCCCCTGATGCCTCTCCTCTTGCCAACTACTCACCCCCCCACACTTTCATGTCTTACTTTTAGGGAACCAATAAATTTAATTAGGGTTACTCAGAGGAGCATTGGGGAAGAGCTATTTATAGAACCTGGGCAACTTGTATTTCTCATGAACTTTCTGTACAAATTTTCGGTTTTATAATAGTATGTTCCAGTGGTCCATCATTCCAGTAAATGGGGGGAGGGGTGGCTGGAGAAACAGCAGTGCCCACTTTTGATTTCAAAGCGGAAAAGCAGAGGAAGAGATGGAGAGGGAGATGGGGACTGAAGGTCAGGCTGAGACACCGGTTGACGGATCGAGTTCTCCATGCCCGATGGGCAGTTGAGGTCGTCAGGAGTAAGCAATGGAGTAGAAGATCTCAGAGAAACACCAGTCTCCACAGCAGCTGAAGAAGAGGTGTGCAAAAATGTCAGCAATAGACATGTGTGGCTAAGAGCTCACAAGCAGAACATCCAATATCTACTGACTTAAGAGAAAAACAACTTGTAAAGACGACGGATGTGCTGTAGAGAGAACAGGTTGGAGCCTGTTTTCGTTTAAACAATCGCACGGTTAAATTGCTTTTGTAAGAAGGGAGTGCTGCCTGGCGGTGGCGGCGCACGCCTTTAATCCCAGCACTTGGGAGGCAGAGGCAGGCAGATTTCTGAGTTTGAGAGTTCAAGGCCAACCTGGTCTACCGAGTGAGTTCCAGGACAGCCAGGGCTACACAGAGAAACCCTGTCTCGAAAAACAAAAAACAAAAAAACAAAAAACAAAAAAAAGAAGGGAGTGAAGCCAGTAGTGCAGGTCCCCAGGAATTTCATAGACTGGCCACTTGCTCCCAGGAAATAGCCTAGAGAGGCACATGGTGTTGGGTGAGTCCCAGCCTAAAAACCAGAGGATCAGTGGTATGGCCAATGGAAACTCAGCACTCAGGAGCAAGATGGCGGATACCTGCATGCTCTCCCACACCGGCCTCTGTCAGCGAATCTCTGACTTGTGTTTCATGCCCCTGTCTTCTGTGTCATGGACGTGAGGTCTTGTGAGCTCTTGCTTGTAGGGTGCTTTTGTTGTTGTTTCTGTGTTTTCCCCCAAATAAAAGCCAGAGCTGCCATGGCTGGCCCTGAACTCTAGCTGCCATGGCTGGCCCCGAACTCCATCTGTGGCTGAGGATGAGCTTCAAATTCTCTTTGTAAAATTTAACTTACCTGCCCCTAGAGGCACTGCAGGTGTGGCTGCTGTGTCCCATGTGTGTCAGTAGGTGGCAGAGAGGAAAGAGGCTATCTCTATGTTGTTCTGACCTACGGACAACTGAATGATTAGTAACCTAACACTCCCCCAAAAGGGCGAACCTGAGACAACCTGGTCAGGGAACTAGTCTGAGATAACCACCAGGTCCAGCACAGGTCCTGTCGGGTTGCTGGAGACTAGAAGAATCCCTGCCTGGTACTGGGGGCCCCCTGAGTGGAAGTGAGTTGGAGACAATGTTCATAAGGGGCCACTTGGTCAGGCAAGAGTAGTGGGGAGTGAGCCCAAGATGGTCACCAGACTGGCACCAGAGGACCTAGACAGGTAGCTAGCCTGAGATGTCCATCAGTCTGGGGCAACACAGGCCTGGGGGTACAGACCATGGCTGAAATGATTTCTGCCCAATGTCATAATACACAGGTGGGGCATAGCAGTCCTGAGATCACTCCTGAGAGGATCTCAGACACTCAGAGACCCTGGAGAACCACTAAGAGAAGCAAGTATGTGGTCAAGAAACAGAAAAGAAAGAGAAACAGAAGGATGTGGGCACAAAGAAGAGAGGCAGAACTGGAGACACCGGGTAGTGGGGAACAGCCTGTTGTGAGTAGCTGGTAATGCCATGTGTGTGGGAGGAGTTCTAGCCTATTCTGTCACTGGGTGGGGAGGCACATCTGGGTCCACTGCATTGCAGAAGCAGGAGTCTGATGTCCCTGGTCTGGGGTGCCACCTGGGGAGATGCTGATGTCCAAGAGCTGTATAGAACTGGCACCACCCCTCACCTGGTTGTTGTCTGGGGGCTGACCCTGGAGGTATAAGGGCAGGAGAGCGGACCATATCACTTGGTCTCCATTTGGTGAAGGAGAGAGAGAGACTCTCCCTTCCTCCTTCCCCCCACTTACTCCTCCTTCTCCGCCCCTTCACCAGAACTGGCCCTGCCTCTCACCAGCTGCAACACTTGGGAGAGTGGGCCCTTCATCTAACCTGAGGAGTAGGGTAAAGCAGGCCCTGGTTGCAGTTGCAGTGTGGATGGGGGTTGCTGGTGAGCCGGCTGCAAGGGCATGAGTGGGAGAGCTGCTAGCTGACCAGCTCAGATACCTCTCAGGCTCAGATCCAGGGCTTTGAATTGGCACACTGGGACATCTACCCCATTGATTAACTGCTGGAGTGCACGGAGGGAAGCAGAGCCAGAGCTGCGGGATCTCCAGAACACAGGGCAACAGCAGGATGTCCTAGAGGAGTCCCTGTGAGGTTCCATTATTGATGGAGTGGCAAAGGCCAGAGGCCTTGAACCAGACCAAGGAGTCATTGCAACGAACATTTGCAAGCAAAGAAGTGTGTATAAAAGGATACACTGTGGGACACACTGTGATACACCACAGCTTCCACAATGAGATTTTTTTTTCTGTTGGGGAGTGGTGGCTGCAAGGGTTGAGGGCGGGCACAGGGGGAGGAGGAGATGAGCAGAATTAGGGTACAAGATGTAAAATTTATGAAGAACCAGTAAAAAGTTTTTAAAAATTAATTTGTGTGTATGGGTGGGTGAAGGAGGGAGTGAGTGTCTGTTGATTCTGCATGCATGTGATGCCTGAGAAGGCCGTCTGGGCCACCTGGGATCTGAGTTTTAGGCAATTGTGAGCTACCTCTTATGGGAGCAAGCCTTCTTAACCACTGAGCCATCTATCCAGCTCAGACTGACTCTGAAGTTCTGACTTTCCTGCAGACACCTCTCAAGTGCTGAGACAGTGGGCATGTTCTACCAGTCACCTGGTTTCTGTGGTGCTGGCAATGGAACCTAGGGCTTCATGTATGTTGGGCAAGCCCTTTCCCAATTGGACACATCCCCAGCTCTCTGCTAAGAATCTTTATTTTTAAAACATTGTTCTTCTCCATCAGGGTGAGAAAGATAGAGGGGTCCAGGGGCTGTGGTGTGACTCTTATCTAGCATGTGGGTTCCATCCCCAGGACTGAGGAATTAAGTACAGAGGTCCAAGGATAGACCTTGCCTCTAACTCAGACTAGGAAGAAACAAACCCATAGAATCGATACATTTTATGATTTGTGTTTCAGTTATAACAAGACACACTAACCAGGTCTGGGGGGATGGGTCAGAGGGTTTTTTTTCTACATACTTCTTATGATTTATTTTGTATGTGAGTACATTATTATATTATAGGTGGTCTTCAGACACACCAGAAGAGGGCATCAGATCTCATTACAGATGGTTCAAGTACCATGTGCTTGCTGGGAATTGAACTCAGGACCTCTGGAAGAGCAGTCAGTGCTCTTAACCACTGAGCCATCTCTCCAGCCCTTCTTATGATTCCTTAAGAGACATATGTCCACCAAGAAGCCCATACTGGCCTCAAACTTGGGATTCTCCTTTCTCAGTCACTCTGTGCTGGCATGACAGGCATGTGCTGTCATGCCTTGCCTTTATAATATTTAAAATGAAATCTAAGCAACTAGTTTCACATCTGATTAGATTTACAGAAGTTGCTTGGGTGCTTAAGAAGAATTTGTTCATCATATTTGTAAGGCTCCCTTGTCAGGTGTTTGAAGTATTTGAATTGGATAAATTAAATTTGTAATTGTACTTTGAAATATCTAAAGGAATTTGCTTAATTAAATGTTTGAGTGGTTTAAAAGTTTACGAGGATTTAATCTGTCAAGTTTATGACTTAATTGAATACCAATCAATGAGAAAGTAAATGTGATCTTGCTTTATATAAAAATTACTAGGTTCATAAATAAAATATCAAGATCCGTAAGGTAGAAGGGAAAAGCCAAGGCGGGAGCAAGGGTCTGAGATCCATAACGCTAAGAAATTAAATATGGATTGATAAGTAGCTTGTTGTATTTGTCCCTTGCTAGCTGAATGCTCACACCTGAGTGGTTTATAAACACACACACACACACACACACACACACACACACACACACACACACA
>NW_021621113.1:3790767-3809482 GCF_004785775.1 Grammomys surdaster | reverse complement strand
ACACACACACACACACACACACACACACACACACACACACACACACAGAAGAAAAGGTTATCCTAAATACATAAAATAAGCACCATGAGGCGTGAATGTCCTGCTGACTGCTGGGGTGGCCTGCACTGCACAAGTCTGGGTGACAGGGTGGAGTCTGTGTTATGGTCAAGCCTCAGCTGGTTTTCCCTAGGGTTTAAGACTTATTGCTGAGTTATTCCCCCTACTTGTGTCTTGCTGGATACCTGGGGGCACTCCAACATGGTAGAACCCCGGTGGATTTCTCAGCATCTTTAAGTTATTGATATATCTGATGGTTATTTACACTGTGGCAGGTTTTCATTGTGTCCCAAAAGGAAAGCTCCACCCTCAGCATGCATGCACACAACTGTACATTCACTCTGACTTTAAGGTTATAGCACCGGGAATTGAACCCATGGCCTTTAGCCTGCTGGGCAAGCACTCTCCCTCTGAGCTATGATCCCCAGCTCTCATTCTGACTTTTTTGAAATATCTCATTACATTGCCAGGGGAGGCTTTGAACTCACTCGGTAGCCCAATCAAGCTTTGATCTCATTATTGTCCTGCCTCAGTTTCTTTGGTATCTGGGCTTACAGGCCTACACCAGAGACCTGGCTAAATGATTTAAAAAACAAAAAAACAAAAACAAAATTGAGCATCATGTAGCCCAAATTGGCTTAAAAGTCAATTTCTAGCCAAGAACAACCTTGCTGTTCTATTTCTACCTCCAAGTGCTAGGATCACAACCATATACCACCAAGCCTGGTTTACATGGTGCTAGGGCTCAAGTCCAGAGCTTTACACATGCTAGGCAAGCATTCTACCTAAGGGGCTCCCACTGTAGTTAGATGCTTTGAACAACCAACCAATAAAAGGCAATTGCCTTTTTTTTTTTCATTGTTAAAAGTCTTATTTGGGTCAAAAGTCCTTGATGGGTGAACTTTCTTCTGTGAGTTCGAGGTCAGCTTCGTCTACATACAGAGTTCCAGATCTTGCCACACACAAACACACACACACATACACACACACACACACACACACACACACACACACACACACACGGAAGATAGCTAACATTTGTAGCTAACATTATAACATTGTATATAAATGTTTCACTCTGCTTTTGAGACACTTGAGTGTTGATTGCTTGGGGTTAGATGAGCCAGGAAGCCCACAGGCTCTCAAGTGTGTTGCCTTCCAACAAGTCTGAAGAGCAGACTCAGTTCCTATGTGACAACGTCTGCTCATCCCTTCTGGGTGCAGGGGACAGGGATGGGAGGTGCCACCTGCTATCTCAGCAGGACACTTGCATTTCCTGTTTTGTTTGTTTGATTTCAAACGCAGGGTGCCAAACCTAAATTTTAATTGCAGATATTTTTTAAACACAAAACCATGAAGAATTAGAGAGAATACAGTTTCATCAAAATGTCAGCTCAGATTATCACTGTATCAATTATATGGATTTTCCTTTTAGTGGCTCAATGGTCTTCGCAAATAAATATCACAGTTCAAGCCTTAAGACACATTCTGTGAAATGTGAATTAGTCTTGAAAAATATTCTGATTTCCACTTGGTTTTTTTAGATCTCTCTATAGCATTATCTTGAAAAATGTCTAAGACAAGGAATTCTTCTTCTGCAATCCCTAGCCAAGTCATCATGTTTATAGAATCAAAACACCTATTCCAAAGGTTGCAAGGTACCCAGAATATTGTGGCACACACTTGTAGTTTCTGAACTCCAGAGGTGTGGGCAGGACTATAAATTTAAACCTCCTGGTTTACCTCATGAAGCCCTCTGTCAAAAAGACAAATGGCCACAAGAAGAGAGCAACCCCCACAGGGCGGTGGTGGCACATGCCTTTAATCCCAGCACTTGGGAGGCAGAGGCAGGCAGATTTCTGAGGTCGAGAGTTTGAGGCTAGCCTGGTCTACAGAGTGAGTTCCAGGACAGCCAGGGCTACACAGAGAAACCCTGTCTCGAAAAAACCAAAAAAAAAAAAAAAAAAAAGAAGAGAGCAACCCCACCCCAGTGAGCAGGGGGATTGTGCTGGGTGTCATGACAGTCTGTGAAACACTCACAGGCTGGCTCTGGGGCAGCTTTTTGTTCTGAGACAGTACACATCACAGCAGGACATTGGCTGTAATCATCTTTTTGTTTTTGTTTTGAGGTCCCGACTGGTCTCAAACTCACTATGTAACTAAGTGTGACCTTGAACGTCTGATCCTCCTGCCTCCATCTTCTGTGTGTTGAGATTACAGGAGTAAGTCAATATACTTAGCTTAGGCTGTGGTGTGGATAAAACCCGGGGCTCCTTGCATGCTGGGCAAAGGCTCTAACAACTAGTTTTCAGCCCCTCAGCAACCTTTGGTATTACAGTGTGAAACCCAACAGTCAGAGGAGGAAGATGCATCTTCTCAAGGTATCCCCACTAAGTGATGCCAACCACCATGAACCCATGCTGGTTCCCCTGGCTGCCCCATCATTTGTGTCTCCCAGGTATTAGGGTGTTTCCTCTCAGGAACCATGCTGGGAAGTTGGGCCCAGGGAGCAACTATGCTTCTGGTGAGACTCACACCTGTATCTGTGCCAGAGTCAAGGTCCACAGAGCTGCTGATTCCGGCTCTGAGCAGTTGTGAGCATGGAGATAGATGGCCAGAGGTTGCCACTAGCTGCCACTAGCTAATGGACATCCTAGAACCCTCCACACATACTGGGTTAGGCAGGTTACAGGTTCAGCCCTTTCCTTCTATAAGAGTGAAATAGATTAATGAGTTGTTCCTCTGGGCTCCAAGGCCTGGACTGTGGGTTCCTCTGTGTATCCATTCATATGACTAACATGAGAACAGGTTTGCTACCCACCTCTGGGAGCTACAACTGGGCCTATGGGGGCGGGGCTTCTGAGTCTCCGTGTGAACAGGACCTGGGAAAGCCAAGCGGCCATTACCTCCGGAGGAAATCCCATCTGTATCCTGGAGGACAGCTAGAGATCCATATGGAAATGTTTATTGTTGCCTCTGGCCATGAATTGAGGGGTTAAAATCTGTTTCTGTATTAAGAAAATTCTTGGCTTGGTCTGGTGGCTACAAGCCTGTAATCCCAGCTGAGTTCAAGGCTAGCCTGGGCTACAGAGCAGGTTTAAGGTCAGTCTGGTCAACTTGATGTGACTCTGTCAAGATAAGAAGGAAAAGAGTGGGCTAATGATGTGACTTGGTGGCACTGTGCTCACCTGGGTGTGGATGAGGCTGGGGCTTGGCTCAGTAGCGGTGTGCTTGCCTGGCATGGATGGTTAGGGGCGTGCCTCAGTGGTGACGAGCTTGCCATGCATGGACAAGGACCTCATTCAATTCCAGGCCAGAAAGAAAAAAAGAGGAAGGGGGGAGGACAGGGGGAAGGAGAGAAAGAGGGAGAGTCAAACAGAGAAAGAGAGGTGGGGGAAGGAGAGACACAGGGAGAGAGGAAAGGAGGAAGGAAGCAGAGAGGGACAGAAAGAAAAGCTAACCCTTAGTTGTAATTCGGGAAAGTTCTATCTAAGTCTAGGAAAGCATTACATAGTTCTGGAAAGACTCTGTCCCAAAATGTAAGAAACATGCCCTCTCTAACTATGAAGCATACTCTGCCTAGGATTCTAAAAAAATACAACATCCAAAAATCCAGAAAACCTTTCCCGGAGTGCCTGCTACTTGCCTCTGGAGGTCTCTGTGGTGTGAGGAGATGTGGAAGGATGGGCTTTCAGTGCAGATGGTGCTGACTGGTGGGGGCACTGGCCAGTGGGGGTGCTGACTGGGGAGGCAGTGACTGGACGGGTGCTGACTGGGGGGTGGGAGTGCTGACTGGCGGGGACACTGATTGTTGAGGGTACTGACTCCATTGAGTTAGGAGGACGCTAACTCTTGACTATGGGGACTCCTGAGACAGTGGAATCTTTGTCATCCTGGGCTGAAAACAACCACAGACCAAGGCTTGAAAGGACTCCTAGGCTCTGCATGTTTAAGACTGGAAGCCATGTTTAGGTCTGCTCACTTGTCAACTGACCTATGACATCCCTTTCCTTACAGCAGGAATCTCAATGCTCTGAGAGAGTCTCTGTGCCCTGACCACGCCCCTCAGGTCCCCAGAATGTGGCCTGGACTATGAGCTCTCGGGAGGCAAGCCTCTCTAGCAGACACATGAAGGAAGGCTACCATCACAGGCACCCCGGCATCCTCTGAGCAGAGAACAGGAAAACGGACAGAGGGTGATGGACGTTTTTGTTGAGATATAAAAATGATCACGAATCTCCAGAGAGTCATGGGGACCAGATAGGCTACCGGTCCTGACTAAGATAGGGACACACGCATCCAGGACAACCTGACAGCTACCAACTTCACAGACCTCAGAGAGGTGGCTGTGAGCACTGCTTGGGTTGGGAGAGTCAATGTCTGGGTACCTGGGATCAGTGGAAACGGTACACTGTACTGTAAAGTCACAAGTCCATCAGAATTGACCCAGAAGCCACCTGTGCCTGGACAGGGTACCCCCACCCCCACTCTGAACACCACCCTATCACACATTCTACAGATTCATCTGCCATTCAAGAAAGGTTTTGAAAAACAATTCCCTCTTCCCTGGAGGAGTCTCCTGACAACCTGGCCTGGGAGACATCGCAGCTCTGAGGATGGCCCCAGGGACACTCCTCTCCTGACTCTAGAAGCCGGTGGGTCTCTGACTTTGGAAGTCTCTTGCTGACAAATGTAAGAAAGAGCACTCTGTAAAGCTCAAAGCCTGCGCCTGCCGTGCAGCAGATGCTTGACAAACGTGTGCGGAATGAAGGAGTGGCCCTGAGAGATCTCTGCAGACTGCGCCGCACAGCACACGCCACCGATATTATTCTTACTGTGACTAAATAAAGCCATTATCAGGGGTATTATGGGAAATTCCATATTTCTCCCTAACGAGATCTTTTTCTTCTGAGTTCTCAGCAGATAGAGAGTGAGCGGAGGGCCTGGCTCACAGTGGGCATCAATAAACGTTTGATGGATGTGTCGAGGCGTGCATGGATAAATGAGAGGTCTATGGATGAATGACTCGCCGCACGGATGGCGGGAACGGAAAGATGGATAGAGTGGTCCAGCGTTTGCCTACACAACAGCCACCTCCCTCTTCCCCTGCCTTTTTCCATGTTAATTGAATCCCAGCTTTATTCAGCCTCTAGCACTCAGGGAGGAGACCGGCCCTTCTCCAGGCAACACATCTTGTTTTGCTCCAGTCCGCCATGATATCTTTTCCCTAGCCAGAGACTTGCTTAGGAACAGCCATGTGATGCAATTCTGGCTCCAGAGACAGAGGAGCAAGCCCACTGGGACCCCACACGAGCAACACCTCCTTAAAGGAAGTTGAATAGGGAACATTCTCTCTTCTGGTCTCCGACATGGGTGTGTGAGATGAGACACAGAGATGTGTAGCCATCTTGTAACCATGAGATATGACAAAGGACAAAAGCCTGACATCCTTAGTACCACAGAGGAAATATCCAAGAGGAACCTGGGTCCCCAGAACTATCTTTGGATCACTAGATTAACCAGTGTCACTGGGTGGATACCTGGATGGATGGATGGATGGATGGATGGATGGATGGATGGATGGATGGATGGATGGACGGATGGGCGGGTGGGCAGATGGATGGATGGATGGATGAATGGATAAGTAAATGGATGAGTGGAGAGATAGATTGATGATGTGGGGATGGAGGAAGAGAGGAAGGGAAGCAGGAGGGATAAAGGAATGTTGGGATGGGGAACGAGTGATGGGGTAAGTAGGTGAATAAGTGGACGGATGGAGGAAGAGAAGGATGGAGGAAGGGCAGGAAGGGAGGAAAAGAGGGATGAAGCAGTGGAGGAGTAGAAACGTTTTCATGGGAGTTGAGATGAGATGGGGGGGGTGTGAATGTGTGGAGAGCACAGAGCTGCCTGGGGAAGC
Source organism: Grammomys surdaster (assembly GCF_004785775.1). NCBI lineage: Eukaryota > Metazoa > Chordata > Mammalia > Rodentia > Muridae > Grammomys > Grammomys surdaster. The sequence goes on along the minus strand of NW_021621113.1, from coordinate 3,803,508 downwards.
ATGCATGCTGTATGAGACCACCAACTGGATCGCTACCTACCTCCAAAGGATGCTCCTCCAAGGCAGACCAGGCAGCAGGCTGAGCCTCCTCAGGGCTTTCTTCTCAGCCTTCATACGGCTTCCTGCCTCATGAGACCTAGACTTGCCTGCTAGGATAGTGTTTGCTTCACCTTTTGTCATCAGCTGTAGGAGCTGGTGAACACTTAATCCTTTAGGCCAGGTTTCACCCTGACAGAGAGGCTCAGCTATGCCAACACACAGGGACTCAGGGCTGTTTCTCCACCACTTGTCCCAAACCCTGGAGGAACCTTCTCTCCTACAGGATGGGGCCCACAGCGCCATGAGCATGGAAATGCTAATGTGTGAAAGAGAGCCTCCTACAAGGGGGTTCTCTACCCAGCCCTCACTCAGTCTGTGTGTGCTGTGTGCATGCCTGTGTGTTGCATCACATGCCTGTCCATGTGTGTGCGTGCATGTACTTGACACAGAGGGTGGAACCCAGGGTCTCAGGAATGCTAGATAACTGGGTCACCTCCACCTCAGCTTTCTCTGCCATGATTTTACTTTCTCTCTTAAGACAGGCATTCACAGTGCTGCCCAGGCTGACCTCAAACTTTGATCCACCTGCTCAGCCTCCCCAGAAGCTGGAACTACAGATGTGTACCACCATGCCTGGGCTTCCTGGGTTCTTTAACTAGTTTGGCCACAGCTAGCATGCAGAGCAATGGCCTGTTAGCTCTGTGCCAACCACATATTTAAACAATAACTCAGGTTGAGACAGCTGTGGACCTGGTTCTCCATTCTGCCAGGCAAACCTGCCTCCTGGCCAGGTTCCTGGCATAGTCTCAAGGTTAGGGAAGGACCTCCTTGATAGGGATCCCACATTCTAGGCCCAGTTCTGCCATGAAGAGCACCCTAGTTCCCATCTCATCACCCCCGTGGCCTCCTCTGTTTCTTACCCAGGATCCAGTTCTCACCCTCACCTCTGGCTCTAGCCCTCTGTGATATATATGCTCAATATTCTCTGAGCCAAGCTCCCCTCACCCCAGGGCCATTGCACAGGCTGCTCCTCCCATAATCACCTGCACCTCTTGGCTCTACCCTCACCTGTTAGCATACACACAAGCACCAACGATGCCAGGAAATTTCTAGACTCCTATCTGACCCAGACCCCACAGAGACCCCTCTAATTCCGCACTCCCGGCACACCTCCTACCACCCTTCCAGACTCTACCCCAGCAGACAAGCATCGTTTGAAACTGAGTATCTCCATCACTACTATGTAAAATCGGACCTGGCACATAGCTGTCTGTCACTTACTGAGGATTGTCCTGCTGTTCGAGTGGCCCTTGTGGTACTGTTGGTACATAGCCACAAGGAGGTGACAACGATGTCATCCATGTATCCTTGGTTCTGGAACTTTCTAAGCTCTAGATCTCTCTTCCTTCACGGCTTAAAGCTCTCCAGAGATATGGTAAGAACTGGTCTGAGAATTGCTAACCATGTGTCCTTGGGCAGGTCTCGAACCTTATCTTCTTGTCTTATTGACTCTGATAGAGGTGCCATCCGAGGGGATGGGGACACTAGCATCAGTTAAGAATGATGTCCACCTTTGCAAATCACCAAGGATAGGACATGTAGAAAAGGAGACGCTATCCCTAAAGAGGGGTCTTCCCCGCAAGTGACATCTGCCAACCCCTGCTGGGAGGATTACTTAAAGCCTCATTAGTGGCCATGCTGGGGTCTCCACCACATGGGTGAGAGTCCTTGAAGCATCAGACAGGCACTAAGTACCAGAAAACCCTTCCCTCTCTTGGAAAATGATTCCCTTTCAGGGGAAGATGACCAGCAAGTCAGCCAGCACAGGAGAGGGCCTCATCCTGCTGTCTGTGGGCAGAAGGACTTAGCACTCCTGTGTGGGTCCACTCTTACACCTGCAAGCCTGAGACCCAGCCAGAGCGGGGACCAGTCCAACTCCAGGCAGCTCTGCCAAGATGAGACTCTTCATAATAAAGACAATCGTGGGACAGTTAACCTCTTTCCACCGGAGCCAGAGGGACAATTCTTCCTTGCCTTTGCATTGCCCAGCACTGTGTTTAAGGCTTGTCTTCTGACCTCCCATGCACTACAGGAAGAGCAAGGGCTACAAAGGCGCCTCCAGGAACGCAGGAGAGCCAGCACACAGGTCTGCCCACTCCTCTTTAATCACTGTGGATGCTTACTGACACATGGTGGGAGGGTTCCCAAGTAGATCATGGCTTTCTGAGCACTGTCATCAGTCACCTGGCCATGACGCTTCTGGAATGCCTGTGCAAGTGAGAAATAAGTGGCTTCTGGATTCTCAGGATCCAAGTTCAAATCTCAGCTCAGTTAAGAATATGTTGTGTGACCTGAGAAAAATCATTTACCTTCTCTGAGCCTCAGGTGCCCCAACTACATGTGCTCACCCTTTAGGCTGTCAAATACAATGTTACAAATGGCATACTTCATAAAGAGCTGGGCAGACCACCTTAGGCTGGCTACTCACAGGCCACCCTGCCCAGGTGCCCACGTCATCCACAGGGCAAACCTGACCCAAAAGGCAAGAGGCCAGCTGCTGGAGAAGGGAGCTCAGACCTGCACATGTGATCTCTTTTTTTAAATTTATGTATATATGAGTGTTCTGTGTGCATGCCAAAACAGGGCATCTGATCCCATTATAGATGGTTGTGAGCTACCATGTGGTGCTGGGAATTGAATTCAGGACTTCTAGAAGAACAGCCAGTGCTCTTAACCACTGAGCCATCTCTCCACTCCTACCTGTACATGTGATCTTTCTGCATGCTGTTTTCTTGGTGTCCCTACCCGCTGACAGTGCAGGTGTAGAGAAGGGGGGGTTGCATTTGACACATAGATGTGGCTCTGTCCCTTTGCAATGTCTCTGGGATTGACTCAGTGGCTGTGAGGAGCAAATACCTAATATTTTAGGACCCCTCTCCTTTCTTCTTTGTCCCTAAATGGCAGGGGCATGGCTCAGTAGTTGAATGTTTGTATAGCATTTGTGAGGCCCTGGATTCCAACAAACACTGCAAAGGAAAACTGAAGAGGAACTATTTTAAAATCTGGGCTACAGCTTGGTGGTAGAGTGTCTATCCAGCAGGCCTGTGGTTCCAACCCTAGCCCTACATGAGAAAAAAAATAGTCCTTTCCCATCATGGTCTCCTGAATGGAGACAGGGGCTGATGCGGCTTCCAGAAGGAACTAGAAGGGTGGGCATGCAGATTGGGCCACACACACAGACCCCATGCCCCAGGTAACACTTGTTCTACCTGTGGCTCCCCCACCTGCCTCCTGAGGCTGGCATCACACTTGGCACTGGCTCCTTGAACCCCACAAATCCTGCTCTGGTTCCAGGAGAGCTCCATAGATCAGGAAGTGCCCTAGCAAGTATGGACTGAGGCAGCTGTGTACCCCAGGGGCTAGCAAGGCCTGCCTCCCCTTTCCTCTTGTGAGAAGTAGAGGCTGACCCAGACCCTTCCCGTCTGGGACCCCAGGATCCCTGTGTCTTCCCTGTCCCTCTCACTCCCAGGATGGTGGCCTCTGTGTCCTCTCCCTGCTCTCTTCATCCTGTCCACAGCCCTGTGATCTGGCTCTTGATGTATAAAGAGCATGTCTAGACTTAGGAGCCCCTCCCCTGCTGGCTCTCCGGGCCATTGTCAGTGGGCTAATAGCAGCAGCAGCGTATTCACTCAGAAGCCAACATCAAGCCATCCCTTCTGTCCTCAGATCCCCAATTCTGGTCCTCACTGAGACCCTGCTTGGAGCCTGAGACTGAAAGAAAAGGCACACAAAGGAGGCTTAGAAACGCAGAAAAATAAATCTTCCCACTGCTACACCAGGTTCTTCCTAGGAGAGCACAGCACCTCCCCCTCACCAATGCCAAGGCCTAGAGAGGGCAGGAGCTGGATCAGACCACACAGCACACGGGGCAAGGTCACATGCTCAGTAGAAGACTCTGCCCAGGATGCTGCTTCCCCCAACTTGCAAGTGGGCACTGGGCTGTTTCTGTAGAGCACTTTGGGGTTTCAGGGGAGCACTTTGGGGTTTCAGGGGAGCACCTTGGCTTTCTGTGGAGCACCTTGGGCCTCAGCACTTGCCAGTCAGACACTTGTCAGACAGCACTTGGGTCCTGTCTTCCTGTTGCTATTCCGGGGCCATTACACAGTCAACGACTCAGAACAGAGTGACAGGAGCCTCACTCTGGGTGTTCCATCGCTGTCCCATGAATCCCTCTCCAGCTGCGCCCAGGGCCCACTCTGCCTACACCAGGGTCAGCTGCTGCTATCTACTAGAGACAATGGAATCAATCACCCTTCTTCTCTGCTGGGGCTTTCCCCACACAAGCACTTACCCTACTCCGGTGATCTAGGCTTTGAGTAGTCATCGTGTATACCTCTGAGCCGCGGCATCGCCTGCTTTAAACGCCAGTCTGCCTCGTGTAGTGGTTCACAGCTCTCTCATCTTAGCACTTCGGGGACTGAGCAGGAGTATCTGGAGTTAAAGGCCAGCCTGGGCTACATAGAAACATCGAGGTTAGCCTGGGCCACATGAGAGCCTGTCTTGGAAGAGGAAAAAGGAGGAAGGAAGGAGGAAGAAGAGGAAGAGGAAGAAGGAAGCCACAACAACATAAAAACAGGCTGGAAAAGGTATATCCTTGGGCACTGCGCTCCTTCCTTCTCTTATCTCAGGCACCTTCATCTTCAGAGCCCCACTATCACAGAATGGCTGCCAAGGTCCCAGCCTTTTGTCTGCATTTGAGCAGGAAGAAATGAACAAGCAAAGAGCTCAGACCCATGCCAGATCTTCCCCTGAAGACTCAGCTGGAAGCCAGGCACAATGAGGGTCTTGTGGTATCCTGATGTACCCCAGAGAGCAGGCGCCTCCACTGCACTACGAAGCAGCCTGTTTTTTGTGGGTAACATTGTAGAGGAAACTCTAGGCAGCCTGCTGTCCACCATGGGGTGGGGGTTGGGGGAGATGACAAGGCTGGAGCCGTCCAAGCCTGATGCTGACATTCTGTGTGACTGAGACATGGCCTGGGTCTGGCTCTTAAAGTAGCTAGAGTGTTGTGTGGGTGGAAACTGGCAGTTGGAGATCCTCAGGGGAGGGGGCTGGCCTTGAGGGGCTTACCATGAGGGTGGTGGCACACTGCTCTGCTGTGACATCAGTCCTGCTAAGCATAAAAACTCCTAACTCCCAAGGTCCAGCCACACAGGCTCTGTGTGCTGTGTGATCTGAAGCAAGTGCCTTCCCCTCTCTGGGCCTCAGCAAACCCCCAGTAGAATAAGGGGGCGGGTCTGGGCAGTGCCTTGCCCCACCTCCCCAGCTCTGAGAATCATAGTCAGAAGTTGGGCAGGGCTGTTGACAGGACAGTGAATTCCTTCCCCAGCTGGGAGGGGGACAGGAGAGGAAGGGGTCATCTGGTTTCCTGGAGCCAGGGCAGGGCCTGGGCAGAATGGACTTCCTGTTTCCCAAGGGAATGTGAGGCGAGGGTGAAGTCGCTTGCCTCCCTCCCCTCCCCTCAGCCACGGTGAAATCTGTCCCCAGATCACCTCTCCTACGTCATCCCACAGCCTGTGTGGGTGAGAAAGCCACACAAACAAGGGTCCTTTGTCCCTAGAATGCCCCAAGATGTTCCCTCCTTACATCCTGGGCCCTGGGAGCCCATACCCATTCTTCAGATGGGAAAACTAAGGAAGTTTCTCAGGTTCTAAGGCTGGTGGGACTGGCCCTCACCCGGCCAGGGGAATGAGCTTGCCAAACAGCCCCAGAGTCTGTCTGACTTCAGTACCAGCTTACTGTGTGTCTTAGGCTAAGGATTTAACCTCTCTGAGCTTCTTCATCTCCAGCATCTTTTTGCATTTCTCAGGACTGCTGGGATCAGGACCATCAGCATGGACACTTCCAGCGACAGCATCCCTTCTCTCCCAGGCCTGGAGGCTAAGCCCAAAGCCCAAGGGTAGAGCAAGGCTGAATCCTCCTTGGGGTTCCCAGGGAGATTGAGGACCATGCATGACTACCAGCTCTCACTAGCCTGTGGCAGCAAATTCTAACCTCTGCCTTTGCTGTTCACTTCCCTGTGTGTCCAAATGTCCTCCTTAAAGAGCAGCAGGCACTGGACCTGTCATAGCTTGCAGTGACATCATCTAAACCGAATCCCACCAGCAGAAACTGTCTGGTAAGGAAAGCCACATTCAGAGAGCAGAGGTCAGTGCTTAGATTGCATTTGGAGGTGGGGGAACACAGCTACTCCACACCAGGGATCCCCAAGATGGCACTTCCGCATAGCTTTTGTAGGGAAATCATGGGGCAGGCCCATCCCTAAGTTTGTGGCATCAGAAGCCCCACAGACCACTGTTGGCAGATCTGTTGTCCTTCCCATGGCCCCTGTGAGTGACTTCCTCACACTTGTGGGTCCTCATCCCCACCATGTAGACAAAGAGACCCCAGGTGAGGGTTCACCAGCACACCCCACTCGAGGAGGCCCCTGGTCAGGCTCAGGAGGGTCCCAGGGATGACTGGAGCTGGGGAACACAGAGGAATGAGGACTGGAGTCAAGTGGTTGAGGCTAACCCCAAAAATCAGTCAGGAGATGAAAGCCACCCCTGGGAGGTCCCTAACCTATCACCCCAAAAGATGCTCTCTGTCCTCTTTACCTGAGCTGCCCAATTCCTGCCCTTCCTGAGGGAAAGAAGTAAGGACTCAAAACAGAAAGCACAGAGTGGTGGAGTACATGTGAACACCGGCATATGGAAAGTTGAGGCAGGAGGATCACCCTGAGTTTCAGGTCAGCCTCCTGGTGAGTTCCAGGTCAACCAACAAGAGTTTCAATGCAAGTGGGTCAGCCTCTCTCTCTCTCTCTCTCTCTCTCTCTCTCTCTCTCTCTCTCTCTTTTTTCTCTCTCTCTCATTAAAACAAGGCAAAGAGCAGAACCCAGGCTCGTGCTGGAGAGGGGTTTCTCATCTTAAACAGTTGTCTGTAGCTCCCTTACCCCACCCCCATTGTCTTTCCAGCAACCCACTGTGGGGACCAGGAAACTGAGACTCTAAGCATGGCAATGACCAAAAAGTCGGGAAACCTGTGCATTCAGCTGTCATTCCACCTGGGACAAACTGCCCTCTAAGACCCTCAGGTCTGTGTCTACAAGTGGCACTGCTCCACGAACTCAATCCTCAGCAGTGTGCTGAACATCTGTCGTGTGCTCAGAACGAGGGCATCCATGGTGGTGAAGACCTTTAGGATAGCACAGAGGTAATGGATCCCTCCACTTCCCCCTCCCCCAGGGCTTGCACCTAAGCCCCTGTGAGCACTGTAAAAGAGACATGTGAAACTGACCCAGAAGCAGAGCACTGTCCCCAGCCCTGTGACAGCTGCCTCCTCTCAGGGGCATTGGATCCAACTCTGCTTTCCAAAGCTGGAAGCTGGACCAGCTGCATCCTGATGCCAGGGGTGTGGTCCCAGCCACAGGAATGGAGGTCACAGGCTGGCTCCCAGGCACTACTGGGCACAGGAAAATGTCCCAGACGGAGAGGGGAAACCCTGTAAAATTGCAGCCACGTTGCTTTCTAGGCTTCTGCAGCAGGCCTGTGGGTGCGGCTGTGTATCTGTGTAACTGTGGGGGTGGGGGCTGTCTGGAGTCTCTGAGTGTGCATGTCTTTGAATATATACATTTGTGGGTGTGTCTGTGTGAATATGTCCATGAGTGTGCATCTGGCAGGACTCTGAGGCAGAGGAATGGCCAGTTCCAGCCAACCTGAGCTACACAGTGAGATGTTGCCTCAAGAAACAAGAACATCATTGTCCCCTCCCCACCTGGCCCTCCCACCTCCCTCCCTCTGAATTCTCCTGTCTTCTGTGGCCCACCTGACATCCTGCACGGGTCCCCTCCATTGTCTACAGTTGTCAGCATTGTCCATTTTCCACCCAAGAGTCTATCCTGGGTACCAGAAGACATGGTATCCTTCTCAGTGTGCTTTCTTCCCCCTTTATCCAAGTGACATGATCTCATGACCTGAGGCCATTAGGACACTCAGGCCTGGCCATCAGGACATTCCCCTCTCCCAGCAGAGAGATGAGCTCTGGCCCACCTGGCCCATAGACATTACCTAGGTCTTGATACATTGTTTCTGGGAGAGAAAGAGAAGCTGGGTTTCTGTCCTTGCCAGCTGAAAGGAAGTGACCGGCCCCCCTCTTTATGGCCAAGTCTCCTGCTTGCTATCCAGCACTGGAGGTGAAATCACCCAATACAATAAGGCAGAGTGGAGAATGACAGTTCCCACCTCTGAGTCACAAGCACCAAAGCAAGTATCAGCCGTCCTTCACAGGAGCTTCATGGTGCCTGACTGGACTCCGGATGCTGTAACTGAAAGAGGCTTCGCAGCACAGTTTCCTTGACATTGCTCATCCCATCCCCCACCCAGGCCAGCTTCCCATCATCCTTCACTTCTCCCTAAATCCATCCTCATAAGAGCCTGCAGTCCTGGGCTATGAGACCAGAGGAGGATTCATTTCCCAGAACCACCTGGGCTTCAGGAGGAAGCATCTGTAGACAGCTGGACAGACCTGACTCACAGGCTCAGATGTGAGTCTCCTCCTGGTCCATGATGCAGAGCAGGCTGCACTCCAAGTGCAAACCCACTCTTGTCTTCCCACTGGCAGGAGAAATGACACATCTGGACAGATCCACCAGATGTGGCTCTAGCAGCACCCCGCCCCCCCTCCAAATATCAGCATCTCTCTGTGCCCCAGCAGATTATAGCCTCTGGTCTGCCTCTTAGACAGGATGTAGCTTAGCTTCTAAGTCAGAAACCAAAAATAACTGGCTTAAATAGGAGAGAAATTACTTCTCTTTCAGCCTGGTTCATAAACCACTGAGAGCCGGACTTCTCAACAGGGAGACTGAGTCCCACAGCCTTACTGACTGGCTTGTCACGTGCCACAGTGACTGCCGGTGAGGAGGAAGGCTTCATAGGATAGAGATGTCTCCTTCTGGTGTCCCCAGGGCCTGGGAAGGTCACTGGGTTGACTGTGAAGTCGGTGGAAAGCTGGACTCCCTGCATGCATCCTGAAAGGCTTGACTCTCTGCTCCTAAAAGGGGACATAGGTTTGTGCAGAGAAGGGGAAGCCTTGGTTCTGCCTAACGGGTGACACCAAGAGCTTGGGCTGACACAGGGGCCTGAGGGGGTAAAAGACAGACCAGTACTGAAGTCTCTGGCTCCACCTCAACTCAGCCAGGGATCTAGAGCCCCACCGTGATGACTTCTGGGAGAAAAGGGATCCCAGAAGGGAAAAACAAGGAGCCTACCTTAATGTGTTAATGAGGCAGGATTGATGTTTGTTCCAAGGCAACCAGGAGTGACCCTGTCTCAGAGAGAAAGAGAGAGAGAGAGAGAGAGAGAGAGAGAGAGAGAGAGAGAGAGAGAGAGAGAGAGAGAAAGGCCAGTTCTCTCAAGGTTCAGTGGTTGGGTAAAGGAGCTTGCTGCCGAGTCTGGTAGCATAAGTCAACTCCTGCGACCCACATGGTGGAGAAAACCGACTCCTGTAAATTGCTTTCTAATCCCCACGTCCACACAAACACTCAGAAAGTAAATGTTTAAAATCCAGAGAAAAATCAAGCAAAAGGCACCATGCGTGCCATGACATAGAGCCTTACTGGGCCGTTTCCCCACCTGTGGGAGCGTGTTTTCCTCCACCTAGGGGCTTTGGGAAGAAGAACGAGGCCAGGGTGCCCAGTGCCTGCCCCGCATGCTCCGCTAGAGGCTGGAGCGGAGAGGGAGGGGGGAGGGAGTGAGGGGAGTGGGCGGGGCAGGGGACTCGGCTGGTGACTAATCTCATTAGTGGTAATCCTCACCCTGATGCTCATTAATATAATAAGGCTGGGCTCGCAGCCCCAGCCTGGTCGTGGTTCTGAGCTCCCGTGCTGGCTAGAGCATCTCATTTCTGCCTAGCAGGGGGTGGGGCTTCCTCAGTAAACACTTATTACCCTCTGAGTCCCTGGGGAGAGCCAGAAGAAGAAGAAGCTGCAATTCCAACCCCACAGCTCAACTCTGAGCCCCAGCTCTGCCTTTTGCAAGCATGATGGCACATTGTGTTCCCACACACATTCAGACACAAGTGTGCAGGGCTTTCCAAAGCCTTTTCCCTGACCTTACATCAGCTTGATACACGCGCTAGAGTTATCCGAAGGGAGGGAACCTCAACTGAGAAAGTGCCTCCATAAGACCCATTTGTAAGTCGTTTCCTTAATAAATGATTGATGTGGGAGGGCCCAGCCCATTGTGGGCAGGGCCATCTCTGGGCTGGTGGCTCTGGGTTCTATAAGAGAACAGGCTGAGCAAGCATTGGAGAGCAAGCCAGTGAGCAGCACTCCTCCACCGCCTCTGCACCAGCTCCTGCTTCCAGGTTCCTGCCGAGTTTGAGTTCCTATCCTGACTTCCTTCGGTGATGAACAGCAATGTAGAAATGTAAGCCCAATAAACCCTTTCCTCCCTGCTTTGGATTTGTTGTTTTGTTTGGGTTTTGTCATGGTGCTTTGTTACAGTAATAGAAACCCTAAGACAATAGCAATCCTCACAGGCCGGAATCCTCTGTCCTACAGGAGACTAGAAACATGGTTAGCACTTCCCCCTGGCCAGCACCCAGCATTGTCTTGGAAGTCAAGCTAAGCATGTCTCCTTGTGATGGTCTTTGCAGCTGGAGATGGCCAGTGTCTACCCACTGGAGGAAGCGTGCCTTCAGGAAGAAGCCCCTCAGAGAGCTGCTATCCCCTGCCTAGCAGCACACAGAGGGGATTTCCACTGCTCTTTTAAAGACAAAGAAACAGATTCAATAGACTGGCTGAAACCACAAAGGAACTGAGCCAGGGCTAGTTCAGGGTCTCCCTGCCTCAAATCAAGGAAGAGCCTCTGAGGCCTTCAGCTTCAGAAAGAAGCAGCAAGTCCTGGACCACAGGGACAAGTTACCTCAAGAGGTGTCAGCCCACCTGGGTTTTCTCCGGGTCAGTGTATGAAGCACTTCCTCACAGTGTGTTCCTGGACAAGACACACCACCTCTCTGGGTCTGAGGTCCCTCAAAATGTAGATAACGCCTGATCCATAGAAAGCATGCTCGTATCCGTGGCTATTCTGTATTTTTTTTTTCACACCAATTTCAGGGTAGTCTCACCACAGTCTTCCAAAGAAAACATCAGTGAGTCCATTTTCTGTCAGAGCTGGGGCTCGAAGCCAGGACCTTCCTTTTGTTAAGAAAGGACACTACAATTGAGCCACAACCCCAGGCCTTGAGCCTATGTTTTGTTTTGTTTTGTTTGTTTGTTGCTTTGATTTGATTTGATTTTGTAAGACTAGCTCTCAAGTAGCCCAGGCTGGCCCCAACCTCATTGCATAGCCAGGGATGACTTAGAACTCCTAATCTTCCTGCCTTTACTTTCAAACACTGGGTTACAGCTATGTGCCATGATGTCTGGCTCTGTGTGCTGCTGGGGATGGAACCCATCTTCATGCATGGTAGACAAGTGCTCTCTACCTTGGAGCCGCCCCAGCCCTTTGAGTCTATGATCTTTAAGAAAGGCTTAGTCCACAGGGTCTGTTATAAAAGGTTTCATTACTCTGGGATTCTCGGGGACCAGAGGCTCCAGCAGTCTCTGCTTCCCAAGGTTAAAGGATTTAATGGGTTGGTAATTGCTGAGCCTTGAGGGCAAGAGGCAATTTATCAGCCCTGGGCCAGCCTGGAAGGCCACTACTACTCACCCATGTCTCTCTCCCTCCCTCCCTCCCTCAACTACGATGTCACAGTCTGCCCAGGGAAAAAAATCTATCCCCATGACATGGCCTTGGAGTCTAGGGCTTGTGAGAACCAGAGGCCACCAGAGTGTCTGGTGGGTGACTTGGCAGACAAAAGGCTCTGTCTCTTGCCTGGCCTCACAATGGAAAGACCTAGGCAAGCTTTGTCCTGCCCAGCCTCTCCCTCAGCCAGAGACACCCAGAGCCTTCACACGCATTCCATCCACCCAGAAGGGCCTCAGAAAGGAGGCAGGGAGGAAAGGGGGACAGAAGGGCAGGGTCTCCACTCTCTGGTCTGCCACCAGCTAGGCCCACCTGTCACCTCTGCCCAGGCTCCTCCCCTGACTGGCCTGCAACCCTTTATGAGCCCTTCAAAGCCAATTCAGGTCCCTCCCACTCTAGTCCCTCCTTGTGTGGCATCTGGTGCCTGGGTGTGACTCGGAGACTTCAGTCTTTCCTTCCCAGCTTCTTTATTCTTGCAATAAGAGACCTGGAATTTGGGACCTTTCTGCCTCTCCCTCCTGTGTGCTGGACTACAGGTGTGTACTACCACACCCAGCTCTGTCATGCTCAATGTCACATTTGAAACTCCTCACAGGGCCTGGGCATGGGAGAGACCTGTAATCTTAGTACTCTGGAGGCTGAGCCAACTTGCTCCATAGAGTAAAACCCTGTCTCAAAAAAGACAGAAAAAGAAAAGCAAGAGCAAACACCTTCCCCAACCCTGATCTCAGGCTTTTGTCTGGCTTCAATCCCTGCCTCCATTCTATGTTCAAAGGCTTACAGGCATACCTGGAGGGATCCCTGCACACTTGTGCATATATGTGGGTGTACACTCGAGTGTATGTAGGCGCGCGCGCGCGCGCGCGCACACGCACACACACACACACACACACACACACACACACACACACACACACAC
>NW_021621113.1:3751518-3790757 GCF_004785775.1 Grammomys surdaster | reverse complement strand
CACACACACACACACACACACACACACACACACACACACACACACACACCAGCCCAGCCCTAAGCCTCCACCGGGGAGCCCACTGGGGTTGCATGATCCTAACGCCTAGTGCATGTGTTAGCACCGTGGACAGCATAGTGGGGTAGCCACAACCTGGGGCACCTGTGTTTTTACACAAAAGCATTGCTTAAGTACCAGCTGCATACCCCACTCCTAAAAGCATTTGGGGAAACAAAGGTAGGAGAGGTATGGGTGATTGCTGTCTAAAGACTTTCAACAATATACTTGGGGAACTGACAGCCGGGCCGTCAACAACCTCTCTTCTTCTCATAGAGAACTTCAAAACCCAAGTTGGGTATGTTGGCACAGATCTATCATTCCAGCTACTCCAAAGGCTGAGGCAGGAGGATCACAAGTTCAAGGTCAGCCTGGGCAACTTAGTAAGACCCTGTCTCAAAATGAGAAATGAGTTGGATGTTAGTGGGCCTGCCTTTAATCCCAGCACTTGGGAGGCAGAGGCAGGCGGATTTCTGAGTTCGAGGCCAGCCTGGTCTACAGAGTGAGTTCCAGGACAGCCAGGGCTACACAGAGAAACCCTGTCAAAAAAACAAAACAACAACAACAACTACAAAAAAAAAACAGAAAAGAGATCAAGGCATGGTAGTGCACATCCGTCGTGCCAGCATGAAGGAGACTGGGGCAGGAGGTTGGTCCAAGTTTGAGGCTAGTCTGAGCTACATAGTAATGTAAGGCTAGCATAGTGACCTATGTAAAAAGAAAAAAAGAACCGTCTAATATGAACGGATCTAACATCTGCCCGAGACACTGTCCTAATCGCCCAACACTAATAGATGCTTAGACTATGTCTGGTACGGGGCATAATACAGGGGATGAAGCCGAGGCTAAGGGTATGGGATGACTCCACCCCCTAGACAGTCAGGAAGGACCTGTGTCTGCTAGCTCATGCTCCCTTCTTATATCACGTTTGGCTGGTGAGGGTGAGCAGCAATGTTTACAGCAAGGCATGATGGGAGTATAGACCTGGCAGAACCTAGGCAATGGGCTGAGGAAAAGACACAAATCACACATCCTTCAAAGATGGTGCCATCATCCCAGAAGCTGGGGTCGGGAGTTCCCAGGAACTGAGGGGGCTCAGCCCACCACTCCTTGGGAAGGCTCCTTCTCATGATTCTGTGGAAGGGGTCTCTAAAGCTGTGGCTATCTGAGAGGTTCTGTGTGCTTCCCTATTGTCAGAGACCAGCTGGAAAGTTGCTTCTTTTACCTGGAGGTGCTGACCAGCTGGAAATGGATGGTATACAATTGAGAGCAGCATGACACTGGGAGGTAACAGGAGGACAGCGGTGCACAGCTCTGCCTTACTGGGACAGGACCCCCTCCAGTTCCCCACAGCCCTTGGGAGCTAATCTGTCCTCTGTAGAAAAGCAGAACTGTCTTGTGGACAAAAATACAAACAGAGGACTGAGGTGTAGCTCAGTTAGTAGAATTTACCCAAGGCCTTAGGTTCAAGTCCTAGTACTGCATGAAGTGTGTGTGTGTGTCTGTGTGTGTGTGTGTGTGTGTGTGTGTGTGTGTGTGTGTGTGTGTGTTATAAACATAAAAGTAAGGCTAGCAAGATGGTTCAGACAGCAAAGTCACCACACAAGCATTAGGACCTGAGTTTGGATGCCCAGCACTCACATCAAAGCCAAGTTCACGTCTGTAGCCCCAGCACTGAGCAGGAGCAGAGGGCAGAGACAGGGAGATCTCCAGAGCTCAGTAGCCAGCTGGTCTAACTGAGATGGTGACTTCCAGGTTCAGTGGGAGAGGGAGAGAGAAAGAAAAAAGATAGATGATACATACATACATGATAAATACATACATATATAATAGATACATACATATATACACGCTAAATAGAGATGTACATGCATATATAGATGATGATACATACATACATGGTAGGTACATAGATACATAGACAGATATAGATAGATACGTATATGATAGATACATAGATATATAAATACATAGACACAGATACATACATACATATATATATGATAGATGGATGGATGGATAGATAGATGGAATCTTTTTTTTTTTTTTTGAGACAGGGTTTCTCTGTATAGCCCTGGCTGTCCTGGAACTCACTCTGTAGACCAGGCTGGCCTCGAACTCAGAAATCCACCTGCCTCTGCCTCCCAAGTGCTGGGATTAAAGGCGTGCATCACACACACATACATATGTGCATTCTCACACACATACATGCATTCACACACACAAAAGGAAGGAAGGAAGGAAGGAAGGAAGGAAGGAAGGAAGGAAGGAAAGATGGAAGGAAGGGAGGGAGGAAGAAAGGAAGGGAGAAGGGAAGGAAAAAGAAAGCAAATGATGGAAATGTTTGTTTTGGGGTTTTTTGGTTTTTTTTTTTCTAAGATAGGGTTTTTCAGTGTAACCCTGGCTGTCCTGGAACTCACTCTGTAGACCAGGCTGGCCTAAACTCAGAGATCTGCCTGTCTCTGCCTCCCGAGTGCTGGGATTAAAGTCGAGTGTCACCACCACTTCTTTGCTGAAAAATGTTTTAAATATTAAAGGGAGTGGAGTTGGGTGTGGCTCTGATGTCGCAGTGCTGGGCTAGCATGCATGACTGACCCTGGGTTAGATCCCCAACTCCCTACAAACCTGGTGACCCATGCTCATGATTTTAACACTTGGCAAATGGAGGCAGAAGGATCAAACATTCAAGGCCATCCTGAGCTACTAAGAAGGTTGAGGCTAACCTGGGCTTCAGGAGACTGTCACCGAGAATTAATTAAATATAAACTCAGGCTATATAGACTCCAGTGAGCTCAAATTTCCACTTGTGTCAGAACTGGCATTTTTAAGTATGATTTATTTGAAGCAGGATTCAGATCAAGTTTCTACAGTATTTGGCACTACATCTTTTAATCTTGTTTATAGAGTGTTTAGGTGGGTGCACACCTATGGTCCAAGGTACAGGAAGCTGAAGCAGGGGGATCACTTGAGCTCAGGAATTCAGGGCTAGCCTGGGTAACACAGCAGGATCCCGTCTCAAAAAGTTGTTTTTCTTTTTATTTGTCTTTAGTGTGTTTGCCTGTGAGTGTGCTGTATCCATATATGGACTACACGTGGAGGTCAGAGGTCAGCTTCAGGCGTCCATCCTCAGGAATGCCATCCAGCTTTATTTTAGTAAATAAGCATGTGTGTACATCTGTGTGCATTTTCTATATATTCTAAGTTCCTTTCTCCTTCTTTACAAATGATTTATTGAAGGAAGTGGACCATTTGATAGAATGTTTCATAGCTTGGGTTTTGCTGATGAAGCCAATCTTGGCTGTGAGACGAGGGTGCTGATTCTGTGTAAGAACTAAGCACAGAGCCTGGGGGGGGGGGGCACCGACGGGAAACCCACCCCCCGCCCTCCCCCATGATGTCACATGTATTGTTTTTCAGTCTTTCAATTACATCTACCGCCCCTTTGGCTCCTCAGCTGCTGACTTGGGCCTACACTCAGGCAGCACACAGCTGTTGGGGGAGGGGGAGGGGGAAGGGGAGGGAAGGAGAAGGAGAGGGGGAGGGGGGAAGGGGAGAGGGAAGGGGAGGGGAGGGAAGAGACTGGGCTCTGGCCTGGGTTCCCGGCATCCTCTTTGCTAAAGGGCTTTGCATCCTTGCTCTTAGAGCCTCAGTTTCTCCACCTGCAGATGCACGTTGCAAGGACAGCATAGACTGATGTGGAGAGCTCGCACGAGGGATCCTGGCCCAGCCTCCTTTGCCAATGGATCCACTTCTCCATGCCCACCCCAAGTCCTCCATTCCCACAGCAGGCCCGGCCTCCTTCCTTCCAGAGGGAGATGGGGCTCAGAATCGGCTGCAAGCAGACTGGGACCGCTAATGGCCGCCAGCCCACCCTCAGCCCAACAGAACAAGGTGGGTGGCCCCCAGAAACCAAGCACACTCTGTTCCCAAGGAGGCTCGGCTGGCCTGTGTGACCTCTTGGACTTACAGAAACAAACGGCCATTCTTCCCCCTCTCCTTCGGTTCTGCTACTCATCCAGAGGCCCAGAGGGGAGGCCCCAGCTCCTCGCAGTGCCAGTGCTGCTCCCGATGAAGGCTGGCTCAGGTCAGGGTCTGTATGTACTACGTCAGCATAGGTCGCCTGACCCCTGCCCAGGTTCAGGTCGTTTATTTACTCAGTAGGCAGTATGCCAGGCCTAGCCAGAACTAGTCGTAGACCCCAGTGATCTCATTACTTGGGCGGCTGAGGGAGGAGGATTGCCACAAGTTCTAGGCTAGCCTAGACTATCTAAAAAGGCTATTAAATCATCTCAATTCTCACTGTCATCACCATCCTTACCATCATCACCATCATCACCATCATCACCATCATCACCATCATCACCATCATCACCATCATCACTGTCACTGTAATGGCAACAGCAATAATAACCCCCACTCATCCTGTGTCTTCTCCATGTCTAACATGGTTCTCGGTGCTGTGCGTACCAGGCAACCTCTACAGTCTCCATTTTGCAGGTGAAACAACCGACCCCTGGAGCTGAAGCAACTCACTCACATCATGTAGTCATGGCAGAGCCAGCTCTGCCAAGACCCTGACACTGCAGAGAGCAATCCAAGTCCCGCTACCCACAACCAAAGGCCCAGCCTCCCACCTGATACGTCAGACTCTCAGCCTCCCACCAGCTACGTCAGACTCTCACATCCGTGAATCTTCAACACGCTCCCCAAGCACGGTCCTCTCTGTGCACATACAGGGACACCAGGCTCAGAGAGGGAAAACGGCGTGCACAAGCACACACAGCTGCTCCAAGACTGAGCCTGCTACTCTGCCACACTGAGAATGAGCGTTCACTGCTCAAACACAGCAGGATGTACCCTGGCAGTGGATGGAGCCTTCTGGAAACAAGTCATGTGAAGTCCCCCCACTGAGGCCCTGGGGAGCTGTCTCAGAATTACCACACAGTGGGGGGGGGGTTGGAACCAGTGGAGGTGACAGCTGAGAAGAAAAAAAAACTCCCTGCCAGGCTAGTGGCCCCACAGTCTGACTGGCTATGGTGTGAGTGTGTGTATGTGTGTGTGTGCATGTGCGTGCATGCGTGTGCAGGCATATATGTGCCATGCCACAGGTGGTATTCCTTGCCTGCCTTGCTTGCAGGATGCCTGCTTCGCTACTGGGTATCCCAGGCTAGTTCACCTGCAAGAATCATGAGTCATGAGGAGGTTCCCCTTGGAGGAGGGCAGACTGCGACTGTGACACCCATGTCTGCCCTCTATCTCCTGCCTTGGGGTCAAACAGCCCTGTGTGTCCCCAGAGGAGCAGGAGCAATAGCGAGTGTGGGCCTGCAGCTTTCATAGCGTGAGAAGAGCCTGGGACAGGCACTGAGCTGGCCTGCCTGTGTCGGCTCCCTGGCTCTGGTATCCAGAGAGGCTAGGAGGGGCCTTGCTCTGCCCACACCCAGTGATTCAGGCCACAGAAACTTGTGGTCTCCGAGTCCTGCCCTTGTCCGTACACTGTCTTCAAAAACACCAGGAGGACGTTAGTGATGGGGAAAATTATTGTGTTCCTCACGGAGCCTCCCCTCCCCGCCCCCACCCCCCCCATGCCCCGCCCCTGCGCTCCACAGGGGACACGTGATCATCCCACTTTTCAGCTAGGGAAATAGACTCGGAGCACCCAAGGCCAGAACCTGAGGCTGGAAAATGCCACTACCTGGACACAAGAATGAGCATATCAGCCGGGTGCTGGTGGCGCACACCTTTAATCCCAGCACTAGGGAGGCAGAGGCAGGCGGATCTCTGTGAGTTCGAAGTCAGTCTGGTCTACAGAGTGAGTTCTAGGACAGCCAAACTCTATACAGAGTGATCTGTCTCCAAAAAAAAAAAAAAAAAAAACAGAACAAGACAAAATAAAAAAAAACAAAACCAACAAGAATAGGTATGTCAGACCCCAAGGGCACAGTCTCCGCTCAGGTAGGGATCTAGTTCCCACATCCTTGCAGTCTGAAGCTGGAGTCTCCCCCCAGGCGATGAACAGCAACCCCCCTCCCCCTCCCTGCCCAACCACACAGTCATATCCACCATTTCCCCTCGTTCAACCAACCAGTGTTTAGCTCACGGTTCCCGTGTGGATGCTATTCTATTGCCCTGGGTGAATCTCCGTCTCCCCAGAGGGACAGTGGCTGGGTGGCAAGGTGAGCATGGGCTGTCCCTCCCAAGCCAGTTCCCTACTCACATCACACATGGGCTGCCACACAGCATCTTTCAGCTTAATTTTATTTCCTCTTATAAATGGGCACAGCACAGGGAAATGTTAAAAAACAAAAACAAAACAAACAGAAAACGAAACAAAGCAAGCCCTGTCCTTCCCAAACCCGTGGTAGGATGGACCAGGCCTTGGTATCTTTATCTTTATCCATCTGACCCTCTCCTCCTTCTCTTATTTAAGTTTTGGCCATGAACTCAGGACAGGGTTGGTTAATAAACAGGTTATAGGGAGAGAACGGGTAGGAAAAGCCTGGGGAAGGGAGGAAACCCCTGTTCCTGGTGGCCCAGGGGCTGGGAGGGCTCTATACAGGAGAGGGGATGAACCAGTGGGGGGGGGACACTGTCTCAGGGGGCTCTTTGGAGCCACACTGTCTACGAAAAGTATTTACATGCATTCACCACGCCAGGGCCAGGCATACCCAAGCACCCAGAGGGCACCTGGGGGAAGCCAGGCCATCAGCCCCTCAGATGGTGACTCCAGGGCCCAGTTTGGACCTCTCTGTAGATCTGTACAGTGTGGGCTTCTATTTACAGACACTAAGGCTAGGGAGGCACATCCCAGGAGAAAGCTGGGACAGCCCAGGCAGCCACCCCTGCCCTGAAAGCAGCATTGGCTCTGCTCTCTGTGGCATGAGCCCCAGCCTGGAGGCCTGATGGGTAGCAAAGCCAAGCCCAGGGGGGTCTAGCCCCAGCATCCTAAGCTCTTGCTGCAGATCTGCTTGGCCAGTCCTGGCTGTCACCCACATGCCTCTGGCAATCAAAAGGAATCAACTTTGCTCATAGAGTCCTAGTCTGGCCCCCAAGAGAGGTGAAGCTTAGCTCTTCAGCTCTCTGACCCCAGAATGTCATACTCTAGGGAAACCAGGGCCCAGAGAGGTACAGGACACATCAACTCCTCTGATTCAGAATGCTTCCTGGCATACCGGCGTCCTGAATACCTTCCCAGGAGCACTGAGGTGTCTCTGGACTCCTTTGGGCAGGCTCTGCATGTACCGCACTGTTTGGGGTAGGGCAGGAACCCCACACCCACATTGCACTAGGAAGAGTTCAGTTCACTCTTGGAACTGAGTTCTCTTAAATTGTCCTGGCCTCACCAGGCTAGCCCAGTGGATCTGGGCTGCTCACACCACTAACCTTCAGGGCAAACGTCATAGGCATAAAGCCTAGACGTTAGCCTTGGGGCCTGGACCCCATACTTAGACCGACCCACAGCCTCTTCTCTCAAATGCTGACACATTAAGAGCGCTGGTACCAGAGGCCAAACCCACAGCCCCAGGGTCAGAGTCACCCTGAGAAGTGAGCCCAACACAGAAGCTGGGGCCTCCTGCCCTGGTCCCAGTATCCCCTTGGGCTGAGCACCTGGAGGCTGCCTCCCCCAGTTCCCGAGCCTTTCTCTACAAAGTGCTAGTCCTCAAGACCGCAGCTTACCGGGAAGAAGTGGGAGGGTCTAGGACACTAGCTTTCCTCTACTCCTATCCAGCTCCCCTGCTGCTGGGAAGATCTTGGCCAAGCTCCCTCCTCCACCTCTCATGGGCCTAGGGCACCTCTCATTCCTTCCCCTCCTTAAAGTCTCGGCCAACTGGCTTCCTTACAGAACTCTAAAGCCCCATTGAGGGAGTCTTGGGGGTCTGGAAGACAGAACAGAGCCTGACAGGGAGACACCCGCCACCCCAGAAAGACAAACTGTGCGAATTGCCTAGAATCTGTCCCATTGCCCAGATGTGGCCCTTCATTCTGCCCAACTCTGCTGTCAGGGAATCTTTAAAATGAAACAGAAAGAAATCATGTGATCACCTGACTGAACCTGGGACGTGTGAGAGATGATGGAAGCCAATCACTACCTAAGCCGTGTCCCTTTGGTGCTGAGAGCTCCCTCGGCACACCCCTTTCACAAAGAAAATGGTGATCCCACATTTAAAATACCTCTGAAATAGCCCCACTTCTAAGGATAACAGAGACAGGATGGTAGACTTGAGCCTGTGTCACCCTTGTCCCCATCAACGACTCTCAGGGCCTACGGTACTGGGATGAGCCTGCTAAGCTATGAGTCCACCCGGTTGTAGCCAGAACTGCCAAGTTGCCTGGTCAGTTGTGTCCACAGGGAGGACCCAGGGTGGGTAGGCCTGAGGTTGGCCTCACCAGGCCAGGGCAGGGCAGGGGACACAGAGGGCCTGGGCGGAGCCCACCCTCACAGGCACTTTGGAGACACGTGTCCTGGGAGGCAGAGACAGCTCCTGGCTCAGAGCAGAAAAGAGATACATGGAGACCAGGGATAACCCACACAGCTCCTTGGTCCTGGGAGACCCTAGCTCCCTTCTTCCTTCAGACTTGGCTGGTGGAGGCTAGCCCCAAACTTCTCTGTGAGCCACAGTGGGGAGGGAGAGCCTGCATTATCTGTGTGGGGTTGTGACTGACATCAGCTGGAATCAGCATCAGTGTAGCTGGTATAGGTGTCATGGTGCGGACCAAGTGGAATAGGGTGACTCTGGGGGACCCAATATGGGCTGATGCCTACAACTCGGTCCTGCCTTCCTCAGTGACCCAGATGGCTAGAGGAGCCAGATGCAGGACCTATATGTGTAAAGAGATAAATTGGGAGGAAGGTGGCGTGGTCGCCACTGGCGACGATGACAGTGGCCTACGTGGGGGAAGTGTCAGGATGTCTGAGCACTGTGTGAAGGTGGTACGTGTGTGTGATGTCTCACTGGCTGGGTGGTCAGGACTGGGTATGTTTTTGTCTCCTGTGTGAATGCATTATAGGGTTATAGCAGTGGTTGACAGAGGTGATGTGGATCCCCTCTCAGGAGGGACACTGGAGTGGCCTCCCTCACCACTGGCTGCCCTGTGCACTGAGGAAGCCCTTTCCCTGGGAGGCAATGCAGAAAGAGGTGCAGCCTGGGGTCATGTGTATTAGGCAGGGGAGAGGGGGCAGTGACCTCATACCAAGCTCAGGCTGGTGACAAAGGACACCCTCCTGTCGAGAGAGGCCACAGCATCTGGATGATTTTGAATTGGAGGGTTAGATGTACCATGTGTTGGTTCCAGAAGTCAGCATGGTGGCCTCTGTAGCAAGAAGAGGACATCAGTAAGCACTGTGGGCCACCTTAACCCTGGCCCTGCCCGTTTCAACCAGCAACAAGGGCTTCCTTCCTCTTGTCCATGGGACACAAGATCCTGAAGCCCCAGGCTGGAGGGAATGGGACCAGAGAAGGGGTCATAAGGGCACAGTCTGGGGCAGATGGCGGTGCCTCTGCTCCTTAGGACAGTCTGTTATGCTAGCAGCCTGAGCAGAAGGAAGCAGGGCCAGGCTCCATCCCAGGCCCAGGCCCAGGCCCAGGATCAGGCCTGGGCTGCTGTTGGGGCCAGGGACTGGGCAAGACGGAGTCGAGGCTGCAGGAGGCACTGTGGCTCTGCTAAGCATAGAACTCCTCCTGCTTGTCAGGCTTCTGGTAGGTGACGCTCGCCTGCTTGGGCTCTTCCAAGGTGTAGCTGCCTTCGTCCTTCTTCTTCATTCGGTAGATGAGCAGCGTGACCAGGAAGGCAGCGAAGAGGGCACCCACCACACCACCTACGATCACGGCTGTGGAGAAAGAGACAGAGGTCAAGGCCCAGAGGCAGCTCAGAGGGTGTCTGGGTGCTAGCAGGCTGGGGGTCCTCCTGGACCTGGAGTCAGAGACAGAATACCAGCAAGGACAGTGCTGGCACCATCTACAGTTTCCAGTTCCTTTCCAATGGCTCAGCAATGACTCTGTATCACCTAGGATGGAGGCAGGTGACCTGGTCCTTGTCAGTATCAAACATCCGATGCCCCACTTCCTTAAACTATTAGGAAGGGAAGGCCTCTCCCTCACACTGCCAGACCACCACCCGCTGTCTCCATGAGGAGACAGGAACTTTGATAGAAGAGTCACTTGGATCCCAAGTAAACCAGGGTAAAGCCTTCAAGGTCTTAGGTCAAGGCTGGGTTAAAGGTCAAGCCAAAGACAGGTCAGAGATTAGCACCTAGGAAGGATCAACTGGGGTGACCCCAAAAAGTAAGGTCCCTAAGTCAGAGTCTATGGAGGGGTCAGAGGGTATAAAGAAAGTTCTAGAGAGAGAACTCAGAATGAAGAGTGGGGTGGGAGGAGAGGCTCAGGGGTAAAGCCCTGACTTTCCCTTCCTGCCTCACTGGAACCTGGCCTCACCTACGAGCACCTCCTTCCGCTCTAGTATGCTCTTCTGAGGGAGCTGAGCGGCTGAGCTGCCCGAGTCGATGGCATTGTCGTGGAGGCCAGGGCCTGGATGGGCACCCTTGGGCAGTGTCCCCAGTGGAGGTGACGGCTTGGCCGCGGCTCCTTCCACAGCCACCACCTCGTTGGCCGTGTCCGGCTGTGTAGTCTCCTCTTGCAGCTCAAAGTCCCCGCTGGGCCCCCCACTTACTGGGACCTCTGGCTCCTCCTGGATCGTGGTCAGAAGGAACTCTGGGGTTGGGGTCTGCAGAAACAGTAGTGTGACTTGGGTTAGGTACTCCATACATACAAACCAACACCGAGTGTGGCCAGTACTGTCCCCACAAAGAAGGGATTAGTATCCCCAATTTACAGAGTGGTAAACAAGCCCAGAGCAGTTATGTGACTTTCTCGAGGACATCCAGCTAATAAATACATGGTGGAAGCAAAATTAAAATCTAGACCTCTCTGATTCCAGTCTGCACTTCCAATTACTGGACCTGGTATTGCTGTTCTCATCCTGGCCACATCCTGTCCCCATCCTGTCCCTGTGACTTCCTCTCCAGCTGCCTTAGAACAATCCTTGGTCAATTCCTGTGCAGGAGTGGGGGTTTGTCTGGGGCCTGGCTCTCTCCTCATGTGTACTGCCTAAGTAGGTCCTTTCACCTGGAGGCCAGTCCGTGAGCAAGCCTGCCGAGCATGAGCTGGTATCCCCAAACCAACCCAGAGACCAACAGAACAACAGTATATAGCTCCCCACTGCAGAGGCGAGAGCAGCTGAGAGCTGAGAACTGAAATTCAGCTGTGGGAGCTGCTGAGAGGTGGTGCACACAGCTGCTTCCTGAGAGAGAGGCAAGGGTGGGCCTGAGTATGGCAAGGCCAGGCCCCAAAACCTCCTACACCTGCCTCTGCTTCTGCTTTTGCTTCTGGGCCACACCCTGCTATTATTCCTACTTCCTGAAAGGCTCCCTCTCTGAGGGAAGGGCCTGGGCCTGTGTCTTATGAGACTGGCCTGAGAGGGTCTGCTGGGTTCTAAAGTCCGCTCCTAGGCCCTATGGCTCCTGTGAGGTTGAAGGCAGGATGCTCTGTGGGTCTCCACAGTCAGTGTCCCCTTCTGGCTTGGTGCTAGATAACACTGTTTGTCCAGCCAGGCTCTCATGTAGCCCAGGCTGACCTAGAACTGGCTACATAGGGAAGGACAACTTTAAACTTCTAATCCTCCTGCCTCCGCCTCCCAGGTGCTGGACTCACAGGCAGGTGCCACCACCCTGGGTTCCCTGTGCACATTCCTGGTGCGATGCAAAGGCCAGGCTGCAGTCCCCTGGAGTTCCTCCATTCTCAACATGGTCTTCCCTTCAATCCCCTGCCCTACGTAGCTTAACCCTAGCCCTGGACACTGGTCAGCTTCAGGAGCTTCCAGTTCAGGAGTCCCCCAGCTTCAGAAACCCCCAAGCTTCAGGGGCCCCCAGCTTCAGAAGTCTCTCAGGTCAGGAGCACCGCCTCCCAGATTTAGGACCCTTCAGCCTTAGTAACCCCCAGACTCAGGAACCCCCTACCTTAGGAGCCCCCCCTCAGCCTTTGGAGCCCCCAGCTCAGGAACCCACCAGCCTTAGGAACCCCTAGCATCAGGAGCCTCCCATCCTTAAGAGTCCAAGCTCAAGAGGTCCCAGCCAGCCAGAATTTGAATCCTGATTCAGCTACTACCTGAGGAACCTAGAAACATGGCACCCTCTGCTTCACCTGTAAAAAGAGGCGATGGGAGGGGGTGGGGCTGGAGGAGTATTCAGGGATAGTGCCCTGCACTGGCTGCAGCCAGGTGCTCCCCACAGCACCCACTCAGTCACCCTCAGGCCGTGATGATGACAACCACGGTGACTATGACAATGACAACAGCTGAGCAGCCAGCTTGTGGACTGTTCCAGAATTCTAAGACCTAAATGGTCAAGAAACACAATGTGTAGACCATGACAGGCCTCTCTCTCTCTCTCTCTCTCTCTCCCTCCCTCTCTTTCCCTCTCTCTCCCTCTCACTCCCTCCCCCTCCTCCCCTCTCTCTCTTTGAAACAGTCTTGCTGTGTAGTCCAGGTTGACCTGAACTTGCAGCAATCCTCCTGCCTCAGCTTCCTCAGTGCTAGGATTACAGGTGTGTCTGCCTTCTCTGGTCTTCCCCTCACAGATAAAGAAATGAAGACTAGAAAGCACCAACTACCAGCTAATGCCCTAAGACTAAAGAGAAAAAAAGATGGCAGACGGCTTAAATGCAGGGGGACAACCTCTTGTTTATTCTTTTCTTTGTTTTCCTGAGATAGGATCTAGCTCTGGCCATCCTGGACCTCACTCTATAGACCAGGCTGTCCTCAAACTCACAGAGATCTACCCACCTCTGCCTCCAGAGTGCTGGGATTAAAATGGTGTGCCACCACGCTCCGTTGGCTGATGATCTTTTAATGTTGCTCTGGACATGAACTCCCAGCACGCCACCCACCATTTCCCAACTCCAACCCACAAATCCACCTAATTGGTGCCTTGGCTCAATAGCAGCCATTATTCAGGTGCCCTGGCTCTCTGACCTCCCCTAACCCCACCCTAAGGCCCCCACCCAGCACACACACCAGGCCCACCTTGCCTACTTCACCCCTGGCACCTCCTGGTCCCTGCCCAACCCACCTCTGCCTACGCTAACCCCTCACCCAGTGTCCTCACCTGAGCCACCTCCGTGGGTCCAGGAGCAGTGGCCCCCAGTGGCAGGCTACTCCTCTCAGCAGCATCGGGTTCCTGGGTGGTGACTGGCCGAGGGAGGGCTCGTGGCCGCGAGGTAGCTGTGTTGACCAGCCTAGGTGTCGGGGCCTCCGTGTCCAAGGTTGCCACAGTAGTGGGCGGTGAGGGCGCTGCTGGGGTAGTGACCTTAGCTGTGGCAGCTGTGGTCAGGGGTAGAGGCAGCAGCCCCTGTATGCCGGTGGTCCTTACGTCAGCAGTGGTGGCCGTGGCTGGGGGTGCTGCGGGAGTGCTAGGGGCAGTGGTGGCTGCTGTGGCAGGTGCTGTGGCCATAGTTGGGGCCCCTGTGGTGGTGGCCGCAGTGGTAGATGTGGTGGTGGAGATGGTGGTGGCTCTCTGACTGGGCTCTTCCACGACCTCTGTCACTTCTGTCACCAGCGGGGGACTGGTAACTGGTTCGGGGCTAGGGTGCTCAGAAAGGAGCTCCTCAAATGGGGTATCCACTGGCTGGATAACGGTCGTGGGCAGCATGGCAGGTGCGGTGGGCGCAGCCAGGGCCATGTCAGGGATGAACCGCATGGCTGTCTCAAGGCCGGACTCCTGCTCGAAGTCTGGGGGGTGGGAAAGGAGAGCCCTGGGGAGTGGGTGTTCCTCACCACAGATCCCCAGGTAGGCATCGCCTTCCCAGCAGGACACCCCACCTCAACAAGCAATTTCCCCAGAAAAACAGGACAGTAAGGAAGAGGTTTGAGCAGATGCTAGCCAGTGCCTAGCCAAAATCCTCGAGGGGGCCACGACGCCCAGGCAGCCTGCCCTGACTCTGCCAACCCACTCTTCCAGAGGCCTAGCAACTGCTGAGTGAAGCCTCTGACTGGAAGCCATCCACTCAGGGTTACAGGAGGGCGAGGCCAGGCCTTGTGGGAAGGGCCAGACCCGAGGACAAAGCCATGGTAGCAGAGACCCTGAGCCACTCCACCTCCCGACGTGAGCAGATCACCAGAGGGGATGAGGCCTTCTTGTGGGGCACTTCCAGGCCACAGGGACAACTCAGGGAGAGATAAAATGAGGGACTTGGAGGGGAAGCGATGAGGGAGTTAGGAAGTGTGGGGAGAGGCCACGGCAAGGGCTGAGCAGGCAGAGGGAGAGTGGGAAACAGTGACATCTTAGAGGAAGACACCAGGTTCCTGAGGAAGAAGCTTAAAGCAGACACTGGAGGGAGAGCAGAGGCAGAGCTAAGACAGGCAGCCCAGGAAGGAGCATGAGCCTGGAGCCGGGGTCACACACCGGTTCCCGGCTAGGTCCATCTCAGCACGCTATCTCAGTTACCAGTTTGATGACCATACCGACTTCCTGTCCCCACCTCCCAGTGCCTTTGGGAGGAAGGTTACCTCCTCAGCAGATAGGAATATGTGAGTTGCAAGAGGTCAGAAGTCACTCAGCTGCCACAAGGCTCTGACAGGGCTGCTGCATCCACTCTCACCCTGCCTGACTCACAGTTGACTAAAGACAGAGCCCGCAACCCAATCCCAAGCCCCTGAAGCCCACTGTAGCCCTACCTCAACCTGAGCATGCCCACTGTTGATGGACCCAAAGGGTCACCAGCTCCAGATGGGACCAAAAGGACATCCCTGATGAGGACTTCCCATAGCCCTCTGTATATAATGAGTGCAGAGCTGGGAACACTGAGTGGCTATCTATGTTTCTCCAATAAGCCATGGGCCAGGAGCCACGGGCCGGGAACCATGGGCAAGAGCCATGGGGCAGGAGCCATGGACCAGGAACCACGGACCAGGAACCATGGGGCAGGAGCCATGGGGCAGGAGCAGGAGACTGGACACAAGCCCAGGCTGCACATGCAGACACATGAACAAGAGTCCTGGGCTTTGAAGGCTTCCCTAGCCTTCTCCCTACCAGAAGGCTGCTCTGCCCTCCTCCTCCTTGAGGTCTTGATCTCCATACAGTGGCAGTACTCACTCAAGTGACCTTAAAGTCTCCTGGGCTGGTGCTAGATACCAGAGACAGGAGGGAGACCCAGGACTACTTACAGCCAGAGCCCGACCCCGAGTAGAGGTCGTCCAGTTCATCATCAGGAAATGAGTCGTCGTCCCCTGAGCCCTCAAGATCCACCGGCCTCTCGAAGTTCTCATTGCGCCAGCGTTGAGCCTGGGAGGGTGCAGACACGCACAGGGCTAGCTAGGTACCCACGGTATTGGCCCATACAGGCCCAAGAGACACCAGGCACATTCATGGGCAGAGTGGCCCATACGTGCTAGAGAGAGCTGGGTGTTGGCGGATGGCCACTTCCCACCTACCAAGGCCATGGCAGAAGAGCTCTCCCTTACCTGCCAGCTGCCACTAGGGACCACTGGCTGCCGACTCCCCCAGCCCCAGCCATGAAAATCCTCAACAGGAGAATGGGCTCAGAGCATGCCCTGCTGAGTTTGAAACCAAAACAGGTCGCTTGCACACTGAATGGGTTGTTCATTCCATTTGTGCATTTGGTAAACAAACAAACAAACAAACAAAAAAATGTCTCTCTCACTATCCCAAGATTACGCTGGTGTGCTGCAGATTCAACACAGGTCCACCATCACCTCTGGGTGAACAGTGCCCACAGACAGGATCCCATTGGGGCCTTAAGATAAGTGACTTAAGGTGGCAGCCACCAGCCCAACTCACAGATGAGAAAACTGAGGCTCCAGTGCCCAGAGGGCTAGGAGTGAAATGAGGTTTGGGATCCAAACGACACCAAAAATTGGCAAAGGCAAGGAGATAGTTCTATAAGACAGACATGGGTGCTGGGGAGGATGGGACGGGAGAGAAGGACTATCCATGATAAGCCAGCCCAGGCTCTTCTCCTAACAGAAAGTTAGCTCCTGCCTGGCCTACCCCACAGTATATGGGGCGGGGCATGTACTTCTGCTTCCAGAAGGCTTCTCCAATTGTCTAGCTCCCCAGGCCTAAGGACCCTTCCCGGTCAGAACCTGGGAAGCCTGGAGCAGCTGTTCTCAGCTCTGATAGCCCACAGTTGGAGCCAGCACTAAGAACCTCAAAAGCTTGATAGATTCCCAAAGACTGCCAGGCGGTGGTGGCACACGCCTTTAATCCCAGCACTTGGGAGGCAGAGGCAGGTGGATTTCTGAGTTTGAGGCCAGCCTGGTCTACAGAGTGAGTTCCAGGACAGCCAGGGCTACACAGAGAAACCCTGTCTCGAAAAACCAAACCAAAAAAAAAAAAAAAAAAGAAAAGAAAAGAAAAGAAAAAGAAAAAGAAAAGAAAAAGAAAGAAAGAAAGAAAGAAAGAAAGAGAGAAAGAGAGAAAGAGAGAAAAAGATTTCCAAAGACTGCTAAGTGGCCTTGACTTGCCGCCTGACTTACCCTGGCCGTGGTCCCCACCCCCAGAGCTTTGAGGGTAAGCTCCTGGTATTAGAATTTGAAGCCTAGGGCATTTGCATCTGACAACCAAAATCCAAAGAGAAAGGTGCCCCAGGTAAGGGAAACTTAATACATACACTCTGTGGTTGGTCAATGTAGCTGCCTCCCTTGGGCTAGCCTTGCCTACCCTACAGGTTCACCTAGCACCCTCCATGGCCCCTGATCTCTCCACCTACCATATTCTTTCCACCTCCAGTGTTTCTTCTTTGAAAGGCATCTCATGCTCCCAAGTCACGATGCCCGAAGCTCTGGGCAGTTCGCTTTGAAGTACCAATGTTAAGGGGCTGTTCCCATTCACCATCTACGAATAAGATGCTCCAAGATGGTGCCTACCCTGTCTAGCAAGGTTCCTGGCATTGAGGAGGCTTAGGATGGCTGATTTGGAGTTAGGACCTGGAATGGCTAGAGGTGTGGATACAATGTCACCAGGCTGGTCACAGAGGGCCCAGCGCCTAGCCAGTGGGTGGGTTTCTTGGGTAGTACCCGGGCATTTGCCCCCCAGCTGGCAGTGGAGAGCCATGGAAGGTGTGTGAGCAGAGGAGGAACTAGACTAGTGCAACACTAGGTTTACATTCAGCATCTCACACCCCTGCCACTCACAGACGCTTCTAGAATTCATGCCGAGCCAAAGACAGGCTCTTAGTCCTGGCTTCCTGCCCCCAGCCCCCAGCACCTGCTCCAGAGCACCAGCCAAACCAGCCAGGGCAGGGAGCCAGGAGGTGCCCCTCATACACCACACACACACACACACACACACACACACGTCTGGAAGTAATGAATTAATCAGTATTTACTTTATACCAGTGAGTCACGGGGTGGAACAATTAGTGTAATTGCCCCCATGACTAATCACTGGGTCTTCCTCCTCTGTAGACATCCCAGAAGCTCAGAGCGAGCCCATCATCCCCCACCAGCTCCCATCTTTGCCCAACCCACACTCCCCAGGTCCTGGGCTACAAGAGTCACATCTTTTACAAGCTAGAATCCTGTAGGAGCTTTGGACACCTGTCCCTCTCGTTTTCCAGCTAGTAGCCCGATGCCACACAGCAGGCTGGGGACTAAGCAGGAATCTCTGTCTCTCCTTCGAAGCAGGCTGGGAAGGAACGTTGTAAGAGATCTGTCATTCCAGGGACCCAAAATAAGAGTGAACACAGGAGCCAAAATGGGGACTCCTCAAGCCTCCTCAGTGGCCAAAAAGGGCTTGCATAAACCCAGAGACAGCCCCAAAGCTCCAAAGCTGCAATTGACACAGCCAGAGACACAGGCATGCACCAACACACACTCACCTAGAGGCAGCCATTGAAGGCAGCAGACTGGCATGCCTTTGGGGGCCTGTGAGAGAAGTGTGTGTGTGTGGGGTGGGGGGGGTGTTCCATGCAGCTCTGAGCTCAGAAAGGAGCATGTAGCCTCTCATGAACCCATCAGCCTCCACTCAGGTAGCACTCACCTAGATACTATTCATCCTGGCTCAGTAGCCATTGACATGACAACGGTTGTCATGGCAACCGTATTCTCCATGCTAAGGACCAGGAGCTGCAGCTCCCCACAGAGCTGGAGAGTGTGGGAGAGGGAGATGGGGAAGGATCAGAGGACAGGAGGGATGGAGAGGGGGAAGGCCAGAGCAGGCAGGGCTGGGGAGAAAGGGAGGTGAGAACGTTTGGGGAGGGGGTCTCACATTTCAATTTAGTCTCACTCATCAGAGGCTGCTGGGGAGAGGCAACCTTAGTGATTTCCCCACCATGCCTCCACCAGACATCCTTCCTCCAGGGACGCCTGGACAGGGCAGGAGGGTGGCCCATACCCTAGTCACCTTGATGTCGCCCTGTGGGTCGGAGGAGGAAGAGGAGGAGGAGAAGGAAAAGGAAGAAAAGAGGAGGAAGAAGAGGAGGAAGAGGAAGAGGAGGAGGAGAAGGAGGCGGTGGCTTGCAGGACACTAGGGATGCTGGTAGTTCAGCTCCCAGAGGACAGCAGAAGGGATGTGTGTGTGTGTGTGTGTGTGTGTGTGTGTGTGTGTGTGTGTGCAGCCTTCAAGGCAGCAGTGGAGAAAGCCTTAAATGTCACAAACTGGGGGTGGGGGGCAAAGACAGTGTCTCACCCTTGAACAGCATCTGCATTTGCCTGACTTCACACTTGAAGAGCACAGCTGTCTTTGTCACCCCCTTAGAGTCCTAGTGCCCTGGGCCCTGTTGGCCTTTCTGACTGACCCTCCCTGGAGCTCTCTACTGAAGCGACCTACAACCCCCTGTGGCTGAGCAACCTACAGACATCCATGTCCCAGCAAGTGACTGAGAGAAGATACAGCCTAATGTGCACATCACAACTACACAACCCCAGCACACCCCCGTGACATACACATACCACACACACACACACACACACACACAAATACACAGTCCTTTGAACACATACCCAAGTAAACACATACATAAACACACATGTATACACACTCCAGCACATACACACTACAACACACACACACATATATCCCAGTGGACACACACCCTTCAGCAGACACACACACATGCACATGCACATAAACACACACACATATACATGCCCATGCATATCCATAATACACTTGTGAACACACACACACACTCTCCTTCATACCAACACCTCAGCAGACATACAACCTAATGGTCACAGTTAAAAGCAGCATTGACAGACCCCAGTGCACATGCCCGGTAGATCTTACCAGTAGTGTATGCTAGTGCACTCTTGTTCCAGATGTGCACATACCTTAGGGAACTTATGAATGAATAACTCACCGCTACAACTGTTCCACACAAACCTCAGCAGACTCAGGACCACACGCGCCTCGGCTCACCTCCATGTGTGCACATACCCATCCCCTAGGTCACCCTAGGTCACATGGCACTCTTATTCCATTGCCTGTTCCATTCGAACACACACATCACAACTTGAATCCAATCCCTCACACTTGCACGTCATGGTCCAGCACACACCATGAGGAGAAGAAGTACCCCTGACATGTTTTCTCCCATGGCCAACTCAAGGCAAACAGCCAGTAGAACATCTTCCTTCCTGCCACTGGGGACCTGGGTATCAGGCCGTTGTCATCACCATCATCATCATCATCACCATCATCATCGCCTCCTGGGAGGGGAGGGTCATTCTCTTCAATCTATAGAGCCAGACAGCAAGGCTGGCCAACAACCAAGGCGTGAGCACCACCGTCATCCCAAGTCCTTCTCTCTGAGTGCTCCAGACCACCACACCCCATGTTCAGCCAGCGCCCAGGTTTCCTACACGGATGGCCATCCCCATTTGCCCAGTCTGACACCCACATCAGCAATCAGCACCTTCCTGTGCTTGCAGCCTCACTACTGCTCACCAAGCTTGGCCTCAGTGACTGAATCTGCTTCACAGCACACAGCCTCCCACGGAAGACGCAGGTCCCTCACTCCTGGAGCAGGTCCCCCAGGCTCACAGAGATGCACCCCCCCCCAGGAACAGCACAAACTCATGTGCGCCCGATCAGCTACAATGTCCCACCCCTCCTTATCACGTTCACATGGAACTGACAAAGCCTCAGCCCGCAAAGACACCCAGACTCCTGTCCAGGGTTGTGGGGAACCTGGCCCTATGACAAGCAAGCTCCCCTTGCCAGCTACCCGCCCATCCACGGGCTTCTCTCCCCAGTGTCGTGGAGCTGTGGGAGGTGCTGGGCTTCCCAGGGCCTGGGCAGATGGTTTCCTCCTGCAGGTCACCCTGTCTCCCCAGATTCCCTGCCCAGGCAAGCCAGATGAGGCCTTAAGGTAGACATGTCCCCATGGTCCACAGCAGCCACTGACAGCTAGCTCTGAGACACATCCCCTATTCAGAGCCCTAAGTAACCGACAAAGTCCCAAGGGACCCTCTCCACCTCCTTCTCCACCTTGTAGGGAGACAGGGCAGTGCAGAATCTGGTCCCTTGGTCCTCATTTGTGAACCGAGTTGGTAAGAACAGGTTTCTTGAGCTGCTAGGAGTAGCCAGGGCCGTGCAAAGCAGGAACAGGAGGGGCGGGGGGGGGTGAGTAGTGATTGATTACCAGTTATGTTAATCTCTCAACAATTACAGAAATGAAGCCACAGCCTCTTCCTGGAGGAGACAGATGCAGAGGAAACCGCTGATGCCCAGAGAGGTTGAGTAACATTGCCAAAGCCACACAGAGGACTGAAGAGAGAGGCTGGAGGAGGAAAGACAGGGTAAGGTGCAGAAGCATTCAGACAAATAAATTAGGTCAGCCGCCAGGGGCCAGGAGCCCAGCACCCTGCTAATCATGCTGCAAAAGCTAGAACAAAATCAAGTGTAATTAATTCTACCCCAGCTTCCTTCCCCCAATTAGCCAGATTAGGGCTCCACTGTCCTGGTGACCAGAGACAATGTGAGCTGGGCTGGGAGCCCAGCATTGGGCTCAGAAAGTTTTGGGTTCAAGTCAAGCTCTATTTATTTGCTGGGTGTCTCTGGGCAAGTTATATAACCTCTCTGAGCCTATATTTGGCTAAACAATGATAATGTACGCTTCACAGAGCTGTGGTGAGAACCAGGAAGGCAGTGTGTGAGCAGCGCCTTCGGCTGACGTCCCCACAGCACACACTCCCAAACCAGACCTCAATTTCAAGACTAAACTAGGCCTGAGAGATCAGTGTTCAAGTCTCTCTCCCAACAGATGCAGAGATGGGCGGGTGGGGAGGGGAGCAGTCCACATTAGTCCCAAGGGTCCCTGTGGGGTCCGTCCCCAAAGGCCCTCAGCCCTGTGAGAACTCTATGCCTCTCGTACTCACCAGCTCCACCAGGGAGACCCAGAGCCTCTCGGCAGGAATGTGACCTATGGCCAGGCTCTGGGCAGAAGGACGGCCAGGGTGACAATGACAGCATGGATAACCTCAGTCCTACCCCTTCCCAGTCCTACTCCCCACATTCCCCTCCACCTCACTTCACCCACCCCCACGGGGCAGCACTGAGTTCAGAAAATGCACCCCCACCTAACCCTCCCCTGCCCTCATCCCACCCCAGTTCCCACCCCCTCACCCCAACCCCAGCTCCTACCCTCCCCCACCCCCCAAAACCCACCCACCTCCCAACCCCACTCCCCAACTCTCACCCCACCAGGCACAGCCCAGCCATCCAACTTCTCTGCAAAAGAAATCAAGATGGCAGCTGCACACACACACCCACAGCTGTGTGCCAGGGGATAGGGGTGGGGTGGGTGTGTCAGCAAAACCTCCTTCTATCACTTTCCCCAGCTTGCTGGTGCTCCCCTAATCTCTTCTGTACAGTAGTACTGATGTCTACCCCAGACCCACAGTGCACTCCTCCTACGCTTTCTCCTCCTCCTCTTCCTCCTCCTCTTCCTCCTCCTCTTCCTCTTCCTCCTCCTCTTCCTCCTCCTCTTCTTCCTTCTCCTCCATAAAATGCAAAAGAAACCTTAGGCTATGGAGCCCAGGTCAGGACCCCTCTAAGACAGACCTTGCCGGCCTTCTGGAATTGGGGCCTCAAGAACAGGAGCCCCAGGGCAGTGCTCTTTATAAGAAGGGGAACTGGAAGCAATGTCATTCCCAACAATAGGGGGTTGCTAAAGAAGTCAATGTACATGGATTAGTATGTAAGTGTATTCTCACACACCCATGTTGCCTAATTAGGTCCCTAAAAGGCCTGAATGCATCACAGAAGATTTAAAAAAAAAAAAAAGTTGTTTTGAAAGACTATTCCAGATTAAGGGAAAAGTTGTCCACTGACTGCCCGGAGAGGGACAGCTGGGCCACTAAAGTGACTGCCGGGTACTTCTGTCCCTCAGTGCCTGAATGGCCCTGGCCGGACACCAACTCTGTCAGTCTGCCCTTCCAGACAAAACAAAGGCGGTATGACCTCTCTGGGGCATCATAATGGAGGCTGGGCAGAGGACTGTTGGCAGTTAATACCCTCACCACCAAGTTCCAAGGGAGACTCTTAAACAGACATGGAGAGGAGCCAGCCCAGCAGAGCCCACTGCAGAAGTGACATCTCCAAGTTACATTTCAGAAAGTGGAAGTGGCCAGCCGACTTTCCGGGCCCGTCTCTGGTTTCCCAGCACTTGGCACAGACTTTAAGCGCTTGACCCTGTGCAGGACTCCCTCTTCCTTTGTGGACACCCCCCGAAAAAGCAGTTGGCTGTAGATAGAGGCTGGTGGGCCTGACTGCCCCCACCCCCACCTCAGGGCCACCACTCTCATCATGATAGTCCTGCAAACAGGCACCCACCTGCAACCCGTCCAGGCAGGAGATCCGGGCAGCGGCTCTCCACAGCACACGTTCTGTTCTTGTGTTTGGATGGAAGACAGTGACCAGCCCTGGTAAGCTAGGGCACTCCTCAGCCCAGGCTGAGACAACTCCCACTGTCCCGGTCACCTGCTCTTGTATATCACCTTTGGGACCACCCTGACACACTGTTCCTTGATTCCCAGCCCTAAGTTGTGCAAAGGAGGAGCACCCATGGAGGCCTGGGTCCTCCCGCCTCTGCCTAGTCATCCTCCCAAAGTGATACCCCAGCTCCTGGTCTCAGGCCTCAGTGGGCTTTGCTAGGCTTGCTTGACCATGTTGGGTCCCATGCTCTTCTCACTTACAGATAAAGACACTAAGATTTCTGACCACCAGTGTGTTCCAGTAGGACTTAAACCCCTGATTGAATCCCTGAGCCCCCAAGAGGGCACACAGGCCTCAAGCTATAGCATGGTGCATCCCCTGGGCATTTTTCAGGAGGATTTCTGTGTCATTCCATCCCTCGATGTGAAGAACAGTTAGTGCTCCCTACAGGGAGCACTCACCATAGGCTTGATTCTTTGGATGCACACACAGCCTCAATTCTCTTCACAAATCTTACTGGTGGGGGCTAATTCTCATTCCATACTTGGGAACAAGAACTCAGAGAGGTAAAGCAACTGGCCTTGAGTCTCCCAGCAATAGGACTAAGGTACAAAACCAACATTAGCCGAACCCCACGAGCTCCCTACTGTCCAGGGACCTGTGAGGTTATTTACCTCATGCGAGCTCACTGGGGCCTCAGGTCCCATCCTTCCCCAGTCTGTTGTCCCATCGGAGGAGAGCTGCCTTATTTCTGGGGACTCTGGATGCTCTGAGCAGCAGAGGCCCCAGGAGCCACCATCCCCATGTCCACATACAGAAGGATTCACATAAGACACCAAGGGAGGTCTGACAGGACGAGCACTCAGAGCCTGATTAGCAACCAACACACTTGTCCCCAGCCACTGTCACCCTGGTTCCTGGAAGCCACATAGATCATCCAGAAGGAACAGGGACCCAAGCTAGACTAAGTTAGGGGCCAAACCCCAGCAATGACTTTCTGCAGCTGTGCAACCCTAGGCATGAAGCCAACTTCTCTGAGCCGCATTTTTGCTTTGCTTATGTATGCTTAAAAACAACATCGACCCAACCAAGGGCCCAGTAAGAGCCTCCCTTCTCAGCAAGCTGTCCACCTGAGCCTCAGGCTCCTATCTGCAAACCCTGATGCAGGGCAGGATGCTGGGCACAGCAGGTGGCCCACGGGCAGGTCTCTCCACTCTCCAGTCTTGCTCTCAAGCTATGGGTCTGCAGTCTCAGCTCCCCGACGCTCTGGCTCCTTCAGCTGAGCACCTTCCTTGTCACCCCAAGCTTTGTACCTTGTCCACTGTGCCACCTCATAGACACCTGAGCAATGCAGGGACCACTGTGCTCAGAAGCCAGAGAATGCCCCGCTTAGGAAGCTAGCGGGAGAGACTTCAGACCCCCTCTGGTGGTACATCAAAACAGCAAGGCCACTTTCAAAGAGCACCGGACAGTTCTTCAGAACGTGAAACAGAATGTCTATATGACCCAGGAACTCTATTGTCTTTTGTTTTTGAAACACAAAAGCGGGGCAGGCAAGAGGGCCCAGCTCATAAAGACACTTGCTGCTAAGGCGGAAGACCTGGGTTCAATTCCCAGAGTTCGCATGGTGGAAGTCAAGAACAGAGTCCCACAAGTTGCCCTCTGACCTCCACATGCCCAACATAAACAAAGATAAATACATAAACAAATACGAGGCAAAAGCGAATACATTGTGACTGGATGCACAGGGCCCCTGCTGGGTATCCACGCAAGTCACATAGGAACATCTCTGTTACCAGATGAACAGTTACTGTGTCACCGATGTTCATGTGACCCTTGTTCTTAGCATGCATCACCTGCTGCAAGGATACGTAAAACAGGACCCATCCACGTAGAAGAATACTACTCATCGGAGAAAGCTACAAAGATGGCGGACACTACCCCGTAAGTAAGCCTCTCAAGCCAAGCATTGTGCTAAGGGACAAAATCAGGCCTGCAGACCTCACACTGGGCAGTCCCCTAGAGGGAAGTGTCCAGTCTGCTGAGAGCTAGCACTGGGCATACAAGGCACTCAGACAACAATGACATTGGCACAGTGTCTCCTTTCAGAATGATTTAATAAAAAAAAAAAAAAAAAAAAAAAAAAAGGTCCCGAAGGTAGTGGTGATGCATGCCTCTAATCCAGCACTTAGGAGGCAGAGGCAGGTGGATCTCTGTGAGTTTGAGGCTAGCCTGGTCTATGGAGCAAGTTCTAGGACAGCCAGAGCTTAGAGAAACTCTAGCTTAAAACCCAAAACAAAACACTTAATAAAGAAACATTCTGAAATAACCTAGCATGGTGGCACACACCTGTAGACACCCCTGCCCCACCTCCATTCCCCACCCTCCACCTCCTACTCTTTGGAGGTGGACCCAAGGGGTTCAAAGTCATCCTT
This sequence comes from Grammomys surdaster, assembly GCF_004785775.1. Lineage (NCBI taxonomy): Eukaryota > Metazoa > Chordata > Mammalia > Rodentia > Muridae > Grammomys > Grammomys surdaster. The sequence goes on along the minus strand of NW_021621113.1, from coordinate 3,765,317 downwards.
GGCTCAGAGCAAGTTTGAGACCAGCCTGGACTACCAGAAGCCTTGTTTTTTTGTTTGTTTGTTTGTTTGTTTTAAGTTCTAAACTTACAGCAGCCTCCACCCTCCTCCTGTGACCCCTGGAGGGTGTACAGAACCTCAGGCAGACTGACCCAGAGCTATAGTACAATTCCCACAATGCCCTGCAGCCACATGGGGCCCAGAGGTCCTTCCATGTCTTACACCTGGCACCTTGTCTGCATCTCCACTCCCGATACTGGGGCTGACCCACACGGTGACACAGTGACAGCCCATCTGGTAACAGAGATGTTCCTAAGTGACTTGCATGCACACACAGCATGAGCCCCGTGCTTCCAGGCAGAACTCAGCATGACAGCTCAGGATTTAACGCACCATTCAGAAAGACGCACAATTTGAACTTGATGAACTGTTTGTTTCTGGAATTTTCCACTTAGTATTGTCACGCTGTGGTTGGTTGAGCATAGGGAGTAAAGTCGTGGGTGAGGGAGACATCTGCGCTTTAGGGCCTGTTTGTCTCCTCTCAGTACAACTGTGTAAGAAAGGCAGCGCATACAATTGAGGCTCGGAGGAAGGGAGGAATTTTGGTCACACGGCAGAGCCTGGACTCAAGTTCAGAGTCTCCAGACAACGTATCGTGCACCCTTGCCACATCTCAGTGCTCCCAGCACCCAGGAGAAGCCCCACGGGTGGCAGATGGACAAACCCCTGGTGTGGAGCCCTCAGGTAAGCAGGACCCAGCCAGGCCTCTCTGCATCTGTAGGCCACCAACTCTCAAAGGGCCACTGAAGGGTGCAGGTGCAGCTCACATCCAGACACCCCCTCGGGAGCCCTGCTAGCTGCCCTAACAAGATACAGGGCCAGAGGGGGCCCCAGAGGCTGGACACCAGTCCATCTGTCCCTTACCTTGTGGCTGTCCAGTATAGCCTCAAGGACAGACAGCCTTGTGGGCTCCAGGATTTGTCCCTCAGCCTTACCCACCTCCATTTGGCTCACAGGCCGAACCTCTACCAAGCCAGCAGCAGCTGCCAAGCCCCAGGCAGTTTCCGCTCTCTGCTCCCAGACGGAGGCCCCATCTGTCCTGAGGCCTGGCCCAGGCCCCAACTGCCCGCCTTTGTCTGGCAGGTTCTCAGTGTCCCCTCAGTGACGGGGTGGAGGGAGCATGGAAAGCCCCATATGCCGTCTCTGCCCTCATCAGTATCCCAAGATGCTTGAGGATATATGTCCTGCTCTCCCCTTAACCCTCAGCACAGGCTCCGCACTGGGTTCAGAGTCCACCCCTTGAGTACTCTGGCCTCCATCCACTCTGCAGCCCAAAGACAAAGCTACCATGTCCCCTCTACCAAGACTGCTCCCAGACCCTTCCTAGGCAAGGCTGGAAGAATTCCCATAACACTTGCCTGGCCCCCTTCCCTACAGGGAGCCGCATGGGGCAAGGCTAACATGGAGCCATGGCTGCCTCCAGCCCAGCCTCAGGAAAGAATGAATGTGGGGCGGGGACTAATAAGCGAGAGCAGAAGGAGTGGATAAATGAGAGAATAATTAACTGAGGGAGGGACTTGATGAAGAAGGAGGTGAGTGAGAGATGGAATGAATGAAGGGGATGAATGAATGAGTGAATGAATGAATGGATGAGAGGACAAATGAATGAGTACCAGATGGTCTTGCCCAGGATCCAGATTGGAAGAAGACAGTGTTAGTGACAGAGGGCTTGAGCTGAAAAGATGGCTACCAGCCTGGATGTCAGCCAGCAGGCTGTTGCCAGGGCAGTCTTGCTCACTGAGCCTGGGATGGGGTGGGGATGTCACCTCTGTGGTGGCTGAGACTCCTCCCACTACCAAAACGCTGGCCACAGCTTGAGGCTACCACCATAAACTGGCCGCATGTGCCCTAATGTTTTCCTCGGTGGAACAGGGACTATCCTGTTCACAGAGGGGATCTAGAGGCACAGGTACAAGATGACCTGCCCACTTGACAAGCAGAGGCCTAAGTCACAGCTCTGTCACCTAAGCCACCTCCTTCAACCATCCTCAACACATACCACCTACCCATCCAAACTTGGGACAGAGATGAGGTGGGAAGAAACAGAGACAAGGCTCAGCCTGCACGGTGTCAGCCTGGGTAGTGTGGGCTCTCCCACAGTGGGCCAGGGACAGTCACCTCAGAGCCACAGTCTATGCCAATCTCCTCTAGCAGAAGTGCTTTCATATGCCTCATACCACAGCGGCCCACCAGGGGACCATGCTCAGCCAGCAGCCACGCACCGAGGCATGGACTGCTGAGTGCCACCTCCTGCACCATTCTGCTAATAACTAACATGTCCTTAGTCACCTCCAGGACCTGCAGCTCAGATCTCCCCTCCACCTGGACAGGTCTCAAGCTTGGCTGTACACATGCTCGGGACCCAAAATATGATTTGTCTTCATGATCCTGCCTCATCAGGATGCTCTAGTATCAGAATCAGAGGGCTTCAGTGCTGACGATTCCGAGTCAGGCCACTGCAGGCAGGTAGGTACTTAAGTGATGGAAGATAGCCCTCCTGGCCTCTCTCTAGTACATGTCCCATTCTTGGGGGACACACAGCTTTTGTCTTCTCTCCCACCCTGTCAGCACCCTGAATTGATGAGTGGTGTATAGAACCAGTTCTCCGAGGGGCTGCAAAAAATAGTAGCTTTTTGACAGATGAGAATGAAGTGCCTCTGGGGGGTTGGGCAGGAGACAGAGCTCCCAGTGTCTTCTCTGCCCTTGCCTTAATCTCTCTAAGGAGGCCAGATGACCAGCTGCCCCTGGCCAGAGCTCTGGACCCTGGGATTAAGACCTGGATTAGGGACAGGCCTGTTCCTGTGAGCACAGCTCCAGGGCTGAGCCTACACGGCACATACACATGTGGCCAGAGGGCTCCTGGAAGAGCTTAGGGACACAGTGTGTGAACATGGGATGGGATCACCTGTGGGTGTGGATGCTGTGAGTCTGAGCCTGCTCCTATGGGCACAAGGGGTCTTAGTACCATGGGAAGAGGGTCCCTGACATTTGTCTAGGAGTCCATGCACATTCATCTATCTGTGTCTTCACATGTGTGCACGCATCAGTACATGTGCCCATGTATGAGTGTGTGTGGAAGCCTAAAGTTGATGCTGGGTGTCTTCCTGCTCCGGGTTTCATGGTTGAAGCCGAATCTCTTGCTGAACCCAGAGCTCAGTTTGACATGGCAGCATAGTTAGCTGGCTTGTCCCAGGGACCTTTTGTGACAACTTCATGAGCGCTGGGATGACACATGGGTCACCATGCTCACCCAGCTTTTTCCCAGACTCTGGGTCTTCACATTTGCACAGCTAGAACTTCAATGATTGAGTGTCCAGTCTCTGTGTGCACATCTGACGCTCACGACGTTGTCATAGCATCTTCCAACTTTCTCCACCAAAACCCATGTGCAGCCACTGGGTTGGGGGTAAACCTTAGCAGCTGGGGAAGGGGGAGCGGCAGTCTCTGCTACTCCAGGGTCCTAATCATCAGCTGAGATGCCTGGCAATATCCATACACACCTGCATGCAGATGACCTAGTCACTCCCCATAGTGTAAGCTCGGACAGAAACATGACGTTAGTAACTGTACCTGAGAAAGGGTCACCCAGGGGCCATCACAGACTCCTGGCCAGGTCCAAAATTATTCCCCCACTTCATGTGAGAATAAGCTTCCCAGCTCCCTTGGGCACAGGACTCTGACCAGCAAGACCAGTGTCTACCATCCTCAAAGCAGCTTTGGCCTCAAATTCCTTGGGGCTTGTTAAAGGGAGAGGTGAGCCCTTGACCAGGAGGTGAAAACTCCCACAAGGGATGTCTATGCCAGCTCTAACCAGATCCTGTCCCTCCAAAGAACAAGACTTCAAGTCTCCACTGAATAACAGCCAGGGATGGGAGAGGTACCAATCAGCCAGGGAGGGAGAAAAGGAGGGAGGGACAGCCTCAGGGAATCAGAGTAAGAGAAAAAGAAAACTAAGAAGGAAGAGGGAGGGGGAGCAGAGGTGGAGGAGGGGGAAAGGTGACTGAAGGGAACACCTCCAGGTAACCCAGCCCCCAGGGCCCACTTTCAAGGAGTCAAAGCATCCCTACACACACACACACTCACTCACACACACACTCACACATACACACACTCAGACACACACACCACACACACAGGCACTCACACACACACACACCACACACACCACACATACCACACACACACACCACACATACCACACACACCACATACACACACACCCGCATGTGCACGCGCACACACACACACACACACACACACACACCTCCACAGCAGGCTGCTCCTAAGCCAAAGCACCACGGCTACATCTCCCCAGCTGCACTTGCTTCCTCTTCTCCCCAGCTTGGGGGGGGGGGTCGTCACACAGGGGAGGGCCAGGGAGAAAAGACAAGGTGTTAGAGTGAGAAGAACCAGAAATAAATCAAAATGAGGATGTGTGAAAATGGGGAAAAGAGACAATACAGCAATGTCAGACGGGGAAAACGAAACGTTGATGTGTGAGTTGGGCCGGGAGATGATGTCATGGCGGGGGGGGGGGGGGGAGGTAGCAGCTGCAACAGTGTATCCAAGACAGGGCTCCCTAGAGGGGAGGTAACAATGTAACCCTGTAGGGAGACAGACACCAAGAAGCAGTGAAGCAGGACCAGGGCTTGGCAAAGAATCTTAATGTTCAGAAAGAGCAGGGCCTGGGAATCTAGAAGAAGTAGGACTGAAGGAAGGCTCCCTCTGTGATTGGCAGCTAGGAAGAAGGGCCATCTGAGCTGGGCTTTGGAGCATGAGTAGAAGTCCACTGGAGGGGCGAGAGGGGCAGTGTGCAGGATGTACGGGGCAGAGGAACCAGTCTGAAGCCATGCACCGAAGAACAATGGGAATGGATGTGGCATAGATACCCAGATACCTAGGGACACGAGAGCATCTGGGGGCAGCCAGGGGAGGCTTCTAGAGATGTATAGTAGATCCACGACAGCACTCTGGGCAAAAATGGAGACAGGTAAAAAACAGAACTTGGTGTGGGAGTGGCAGCCACCCTGGGACTCTAGAAGGTACTTGATCTCCGTTTAGTAATCAACTTCCTGTTACTTTGGGTCCTCTGCCACCACCAGCCCCCTCCCCGCAAGCCTGGGTTAGCTTCAGCAGGGACAATAATGACAGAGAACCGTCCTCATCATTGAAGTCATGGAGGGCCTGGTCTGAGTCAGCACCCAGCAGTCACACAAGTTTAGGGACCTGACAAGACCTTGGCCTTTACTTCAGTCTTGATGCAGCACCGGATTCCACAACTTCTCTGCTGCTGGCAGTCTGTGTACTGGATAGGACCCTAGCTGTACACTGCATGGGTTCGAATCCCAACTCAGCTCTAACTAGCTCTGTGACTTTGCGCAAAGTATTTCATCTCCTTGTGTTTCTATCATATTTAAAAAATGAAAGTAATACCTGTGTCTTTCTTGTGGTGCGGAATGTGTTTTTGATATACCAGGTTTGGTATCTATCCCTCATCCATACAGGCCACACCTCTGCCTCAGGACAGAACACAGAGGTCTCACTTCACCACAACTCACCTTGTGAGCTGTGTGGAGAGTGGAGTCTTCGGCACTGGGGGCTGGGCTGGATTGGGTAGGACCAACTATTCAACCCCAGAATGTGCTGAGGCATAAAGCTAGAAACCTGGAAGTGGCCACACAATTTAGCAACAGGACAGGGACAGAGAAAAAGCTTCCATCCCAAAGAGAGGCATGCTCGCCTTCCACACTAGATGCTCGCTCTGGCTGGCAGTCCTACTGTTCCTCTCCACAGCCTGTCCTTTCAATAGACCATGGCCCTTCCTGCTTCTGAGCCTTTGACCACTCTGACCCTTGGTCATCCTCTGAGGACTGGAACCAAGAACACTTCCTTCAAGAGGCCTCTCTTCAGCCTCCAGAGTCAAACCAACACCTCACTTCCTTGACCCCTTCCTTCTCCGTTATTGGAGCTTCATAAAGTCTAGAGGCAAGCATGAGGTGGGGGTGGGGGAGAAACACGCAGCTCAGACAGGGGGCTGTGGGTCTGGTGGGTCTCAGCAGGCAGATGAGGACAAGGACCCAGTGATAGACTTCACACTCAGTGTTCTTCCCCTTCCTGGGTGCCCTGGATGTGAGTGACTGTGTCCCTAGGGTCAGGGAGAGAGGTGGCACTCCGTGTGACCGGAAAGGAAAGGGACTCCCACCCAGGCCCAAGAGGAACCATGAACAGGACACATGAAGGGTGTGGGACACTGGTGGTCAGGCCATCATTGGCTCTGAGGACTTGCAGGCCCAGGTCACCCCCATCCAATGGTTCCATTTCACAGACACAGTTCCGTTTCTCTGGATGAGTTGCTGGAGGAATCACCTCTGAGCCCAGGCAATCTTAGAGGAAGTTGATACTAAAAATAAAACCTGCCACCCTTGTAACTAGTAACTGCTGAGCCAGCTTTGCCTCCAAAGCCTAAGGAACCAGTCCCTTCACCAGAGAAGAGGACACCCTTTCCGTGGCTGGGCTGGACTCACCCTGAGTGAACGGAAGTGGGCTCCAGTCCCATCACCACAAATTTCACATTCTCCCATAGCCATCCACAGCCAGGCAGAGAGACTGTCCAGACTAATACCACAAGCCCCCAGTATGGGCCATGCATACAGTAGGTGCCTAATAAAGACTGTTGCACCAACCTAACAGTCCATCATCAGGATCCAGGAGCTATGCCCAAGCCCTCACCACTGTGTGCTCTACTCGGTGGCCCGGTTTCCTGGGCAAGCACCCAGAAGAATGCAAAGCACCGTGTTCACCTTGGCAGACAGCTTGCTGCCCAGATAGGGTAAAACAGGGTGATGCGACATCCCACAGGCTATGCTGAGGGCCCAGAGATGCCTAGCGCCTAGCAGAACCCTGTATGTCTGACCGCCGTCCCTGCCATCTGCCTCTACCCTCTGACAGGAAGCACCTCGAAAGCAGAATATGGGTGGGATTCAGACATAAACTCTACAACCCAGGTGAGGCAAAGACAGAAGTCAGGAGGAAAGGACAGAGGGACACCCACACCTGCCACACCCTGGAGAAGTGTGCCAGTCATGGGCTCCACCAGGTACCCAGAGCAGAGGTCAGCAGCTCTCCCTACCCCAAGGATTCCTCAGCTGTCCCCTGGGCCTGAAGCTGGAGGGCGGGAGACACTAAAGAACCATCCCAGCCTCCTCCTCCCTCCGACCATTCTGTGCTGGCCACTGCCACTGGCGATCGAACTGGCAACCAGCCAGCTGCAATTAGACTCCCAGATGTCACTGGTGCCGCTTCTATATGACTCTCCCAGCCTGGCTAGGAGCTGAGATGGGGATGGTAGAGTTGGGGGGGGGTGTCCATCGGGTAAGGAGAGGGTGCAGGATGTCCCAGAGCTGCTCCGGCATAGTCTACCCATCCTTGAAGGTGTGACACAACATCAGCCACTTAGGGCAAAGCCCAGAGTAGGACTGGGGCAGCCAAGCAAACTCTATGTCCTCTTGGCATGTGTGGGCGCTGGTGGGTATCTGTCCACACCAGAGCCTTGTGAGTAAGACAATGATACCAGTGTCCTAGAGAGGCCGGAAGGCTCCGTGAGCCACCTATGACTGCAGAATGTACCACCACGTTTGGACTGGCTGAGGGTGAGCACCTCTATAGGACCCTCCCACTCCAAGGTTTCTAAACATTCGCCAGGCCTAGGGGACCAACAGAGTACAGCCAAGCGCTCTGGGTTATGGGACCGTGGGTGTGTGGGCCGTGGCTGCTCACATTCCACAAACACCACCCTGCCCAGGGATCTGCACACAGGTAACCTGATCTTCCAGGAGTCCCAGGGCCACAGGGTCTGAGCAGTAGATAGGTCTACCTGCCCTCCAGCCTCCACTTCGGGGAACAGAATTCCCAGAAACTCAGCACCGCCATGGAGCCGAGAAAATACTTTGTCTAATCTGGCCTAAATCCAGCCAGCTGCAACTGGGAGTCCCAACCCAAGTTCTCCTCAGGACCCAGGGCTCTGCTTCGGGCCTTCAGACCTGGCTCCCACACTCTGGTAGGGAAATTCTGGCCGTTTCCAGACAGCAGCTCCTTAGTAAGACCAAGAGGAAGAAAAAAAAAAAAAAAAGCTTAGGTGGTTAAAAGCAAGAAGCTAATCTAACATTTGAAAGAGCGCCCGCCACTCCCTGTTCTCTCCATATCCTAACTCCTAAGTACACCCCCATCCCCCACCCCACTCCCTGCTATAAACATGCTCAGAGAGGTTGGGCGAATGTGCCCAGATCACACAGCAAGGAATTAGAAACTGCAGGGTTTCAACCCTCACCATTTGGCCCAGAGGTCTCTGCTCTTCTGTTTGAGGTTCACCTCCAGATTTAGTTCTCCACACCCCCACACACCCCACACACACGCACACACAAACAGACACAGCACCAAGGTCTGGGTGGGAAGACAAGCTGACTGTTCCGGCAGTGGAGATTAAGAGAATTCTTCTGCCCAGTATGAAAGGCCACCAAGATGGCCCCAGCCTGCTACCCTCAGCCACCAGGCAAGAAAGGTGATAGATCCTTTGTGAGGGTCCCCACTCTCTCACAGCTAGGCGCCCCCCAGCCATGGCTGCTCAGGCTCCCCTCTGTAATCACCCTCTTCCTGTTTGATGCTCAGACCAGGCCTGGTCTGTGGGAGTGGGGGAGGGGAACGGCCACCCCTCTGGCTAGGGGCCTGCTCTAGGGTGAGGGGCCGGAAGTGAAGGCTGCCCAGCCTCCCGGAATCTTGGCAGGCTAGGAGCCAAGGCAAATGGGAGTGGGGGCAGGGGGACAGTCAATAAGGCTAATGTTCCCAGGACAGTTTGTGGGACAGAGATCTGAACGGACCAGGTGATCACCAACCCAGCCCTTGCTCTGGTTGGTGTGGGAGCCAGGAGGGGTGGTGGAAATAAGGGGCCAGCCCACAGGCAGTGTCCCGCTTGGTCATCCTGCCCCCAGACACAAAATTACAGGGTTGCACAAAGCTGGGCTGAAGCCCAGAGCCACAACCTCATGGTCATGGCCAGACTTGGAGGTGACAACGACACCACAGGCCGGCCCTAAGGAGCCCCCTGGCGCCTCCCAGTCCATGACCAATACCCTGAATAGGGAAGGTCCCCACCCACCTCACCAACTGATGCCTCCACAGAGGAGCAGAGTCCCTGGCCCAGCTGCATTTTCTGTGTTTCTATGTTCAGTTCCTGCTGCCCAGAGTGGCCTCAGGTGCCCCCAGAAGCTCAAGGTCTTGTCAAGAAAGTCCTGTGACTCCCTTCCTCCTGTCTTGGACCTTGTGAGTCACTCCACCTCTGCTGCCAGGACAGAGAGAAAGTGAGGGTCAGGGAGCTCAGAAGGCTGAGGCAAGGATCTGGGCTGCTAATGTTTTCTAGGGATAGACGGTGGAGGAGGGGCGCAAAGGCAGAGCTGGGCTGGTGCAGAGGCAAGCATGTCTCATGGCTCATACCCAAGGGCTAGGATCTTTAGCCCTTATCATCTGAGATTCTAAATGTCTCCTGTCCTGTGCTCATGTGACCCAACACAAGGACTCAAGCTCTATACTTTTTTTCTTTTTTGGGGGGTGGGGGGGTGGGGGGAGAGGGTGTTTCTTTGTAGCCCTGGCTGTCCTGGAACTCACTCTGTAGACCATACTAGCCTCAAACTCAGAGATCTACCTGCCTTTGCCTCCTGAGTGCTGGGATTAAAAGCATGGGCCACCACTGCCCTGGCTTTGAACACCTCCCTTACAAAGTTCTCCCAGCCTGTCCCCGAGGACCCTCAGAGTCACTCCTTTGCAGATGAGAGGGACCTGTGAATTGGAGGGGAAGCGCCCTAGGAAAGCTCTTCTCCTGTTAGCTGCTTGCTACATTTCCCCAAGACTAAGGCAGAACAAAGCGGAAGCAGGGGCAGCATCTACAGGGACACTGGGGAGCTACTAAAGGGTAGCCAAGAAAAGACAGTGTGGCACTTGCCTACCATCCCAACAATTAGGAGGTCAAGGCAGGAAAAAAAATCACAAGTTCAAGGGCTAGCCTGGGCTATACAGTGAGACTTGGTCTCAAAAGTTATTTTAATAAGTAGGGTGGTGGAGCACGCCTTTAATCCCAGCACTTGGGAGACAGAGGCCTGCAGATCTCTTGAGTTTGAGACTAGCCTGGTCTACAGAGTGAGTTCTGGAATAGCCAACACTACACAGAAAAACCCTATCTTGGAAAAAACTAATTAATAAATACATTAACTTGGGGCATAGGGAGAGCCCAGAGAGGTCAAATGAAGTACACAACCTCAGGGAGTATGAGGGCATAAACTGAGGCCTGGGGCTGGAGCCAGCCTGGCCTCAACTCAAAACAGCTAACTCCTGGCTATCTGACTCTGAGCAAGTCACTGAGTGTCTCTGTTGAACGGGGATTCTGGTTATTTCTAAGACTGTTCTCCACACATCCTACACTCAGCCACACAGAATGCTGGGGACAGGGTGTCAAAACTGCTCGGTACTCGGCCTGGGACTGTGACGCCTACCTCGAGTCCTCCTCAGCCAGTCTGCAGCTGGCCCAGAGGACTCTAAGTAGCAGCCTTCTCCCTGGGCAGCTTAGAAAGGTGGGATGGGGGCAGTTTCAGGGAGCCTTCCTTCTCCCAAAAGAAACAAGTGGTCCCTCCCACGCAGCCTGTCCACAGCTGTCCGACTTGAGGAGGCTGATTCTGCTCCCCGAGAGCAGGAGGCTTCAGGTCCAACCCAACAGCCCTGAAAAGTCAACCTTGTCTCTATAGGTGATGACGGACAAGAGTGTGGAGGGTTAGACAGGCTGCCACTGTGAACCCTGTCAGCTTAGCTCGGAAGGCCTCTTCTTCCAGGAAGCCTCCACGGCTTCCTCCAAGAAGGGCTATCTCCAGAGAAAGGCAGCATACTCCAGCTCCTGGGAGGGAGTGGCTGAGCCTGGCACTGTCTAATGCATAGAGAGGGTCTTGAGACAGATGTCAGTGTTACCCAGATTATACAGCAAATATCTGCTCCTGGTGCCCAGCAGCCCAGAAGTCATGAGGATTCTGGGTTATGGTGCCTCTGAATCCCTTTGCTGACTATAGGACCCAGCCTGGAATGGCCCCATCTTTTCTTTTCTATATAGTGAGGTCACCAGTCTGGAAGGGCAAAAAAAAAAAAAAAAAAGAGGAACTTGGGAAGTAGAAGGGTAGGGAGTTCAAGATCGTCCTTGCCTATATAGCAAGTTTGAGGCTAGCCTGAGCTATATGAGACCCTGTCCCCACCCCTGCCAAAAAGGAATCCACGTGCACCAAGTGCTATGGCTACATTTTCACTCTTTGCTCCATCTTAGAGAGCAAGGACCATCTTAGGAAACCAAGGCACAGAACAGTTAAATCACTTCCACAAAGTCACACAGCCACAAATCAAACCACCCCTGACAGCAGACTGAATGGCATCTATGCTCTCTCAGATCTGGACCTTTAAAAGACATTCTCCAAAGGCTATAATTTCTAGTGTCCCCACATTCCATGCCACTCTGGGAGTCACCTAACCAGAGCAGCTGAAGTGGCCTGAGGTCCTCAGAGCCTTAGACAGTTAGTCTCTCAGGACCGAAGCCTCAAATCTGTAGGTCAGGACACACCCCCAACTTGCCAGCCACAACCTAGATCAAACCAGCCTTCTCTTCCCTAGAGTCCCGTTCTCCTGATCCTGTTCCCTCCCAGACTGGCGAGAAGACCCAGGGTCATCCTGTTTCTCCCCTACTGAGCCAGCAACCACTGTCAGTGTTTGTCAGTCCCTTGCTGTCAAAGGCTGACACTAGAGACCATTCCTGGAGTCACCAGCTGGGCTTCTTCTGGTCTAGCCTCAATAACAGGCCAGGTAACAGGGCAGAGCCCTTCCTCTATAGTCTCAGCCCTTCTCTGGGAGGACAGCATGCTTCCAGAGAAAGCGTCTCTTGAGTTCCATCCCTATCACAGTCTCTCCCCTCACTCAGTCAGGCCCACCACCTGGGCAGGTCACTCAGCATTGGTCTGAACCACGCCAGCCCCACGTTGCCCTCACACCTGCCTGGTTGAGGCCCTACTATGTGCTGGGTCCTCAAAATCTCCCTGGATCCTTTCCCTGCTGATAGAACGTGTATCATTAGCCTTTTCCTCCCTAGGGGCAGTAGCTCCGGTGGAGCCATTTGTCCTGAGCCCTTTGTCCTCAACACCAAAATACCCTCAGAGGTGCCTCTGTGTCCACTCTTCCTCCCGGGAGGGGACTCTTAGTTCGTCTTTGCAGAGGGGAAAGCTGGGGCTCAGAGGAGCGGCCAGGCTGGCTCAAGACCTCACTGTGAATGGGTGGTGGTCCTCACTGGACTTTGAAACCAGGTCTTTGATGTCAAGGGTAATTTTCTATAATGCTGATGAAAGGAGTTGACACTGCCACTATGGGTACTGTTACCTTTCCCTCAGGAACCTCTTCCCTCACCCCTATCAGGAAAAAAAGGAAAAAAGAAGAAAGAAAAGAAAAAGGCAAGGCACTATCCTGGGGTCCCCTCCCCAAAGCTAACAGTCATCAAGGCAGCTCAGGGTCTTGCCTGCCTCCCTACAACCCGGCTATCGTGCTTAGGAGAGAAGGGGCGTGCCAGCCAGCCTGGGCTCTGGTGGTCATCTGAGTGTTAGGGACAGCTATTGCTCCTGGAGCCAGCCACATGGGGGTAGGACCTAGAAATCCCCTGCTCACTCAGCCCACATTTAGACACCTGTCAACTCAGAACTCACTTGGGAGCTGGGTTCCTCAGAGCAGGGACCTGGCTCGTCCACCTGCAAGGACCCTCGTCCTCTCATTCTGCTAATGGAACCGGAACCAAGTTCAATCCCATAGCTACTTGGACTTCTCAAAAGGGACAGTCAAGGGTCACCTGGTACCCACCTCTGCCGGCATGCACACCCATGTCTTCTGGGGTGGGAGCTGAGCAGGCCCACCATGGCCACACACCTGCACACACACGCATGTGCTTTTACACACTTCCATGGGTCAAAGCACACACCCCCTCACACGGCCGTCACACAGCCATGGCCATGATGACACACAGCGTGCACAATGGGTCACCCCAGTGTGGAGCGGAATGCAGATGCCATCCACCCATATGGACAGAGCCTTTCCCGTGCCCACACCCACAGGTGCCCACGCACCCTTCTTAGAAACAGACACACACAGGGTCACCCTCATTCACCCCCGTGGGTCACCTTCATCGACCCACCCCCTCTTCCTCCGGAGTCCCCAAGGCCCTGCAGGCGGCTTGGGTTGGAGTGGGGGTGGGGAGAAGGCGACCCCAGCGGATACCGGACGCACAAGCTTCCCGGCGGGGAGGGGACCCCGTGAGACCGGGACACACCCAGCGCGGCACGCGCGACGAGGGGACACGCAAAGACACGGGGGGTACACGCTGGGGACCCTCTTGGAGCCCATCACTCACCCCCGCGGCGCGGCCGGCCAGCAGCAGCAGCAGCAGCGGTGGCAGCAACAGCCCGCGGGCCCCGGGCGCATGGGTGGCGGTGTCCACGCGCTGGCCCTGTGCGGTCCCGCGGCGCGGCGGCCCGGGCTTCATGGCGGCCTTTGTTCGCGGCGCGGGCTGCGCGGGACCTGCGCTCGGCTCCCCGGCCGCCGGCTCCGCCTCGCTCGTTCGTTCGCTCGCTCGCGGCTCCGCGCCCACAGCGGCCGCGCCCGCAGGAAGCGTCGCCGCCGCCGCTGCT
>NW_021621113.1:3735297-3751118 GCF_004785775.1 Grammomys surdaster | reverse complement strand
AACAGGAGGGCGGGGCCGCGGCGACAGCGGCACGCGACACCGCCCCCGGCCTCAGTTTCCCCGGGCGCGGTGGGGGCGAGGGGCGTTGACGTCTGCCCCCCAACTGTGGATCCGCGGAGCACGCCGTGTGCGAGTTGCGGGAGAACCTGCTCCTCCAGACAGCACCCCGAGTCTCTCCTCCCCTAGCAGGGTGGTGTCAGAGGACCCCCGGCCTGAGGTTCCCCTAGTCCTCCTGAGTTTCTCCTTGGCCTGTCCGCCTGAGAGACACTGGCTACAGACCCTAACACCCTGAGTTCAGGAAGCAGGGGTTTGGGTCAGCTACAGGCACGCGTGGGGAGCACCAGCACGTGTCTCTCTCCACACACAGTGGTGAAGTCACCAGTTTTCCGTTCACAAGGGGCTCAGTTGCACCAAGGGGTCTCGGGAGAGGCTGGTAAGGGTAGGCTTTGGTTAGTTGGCACGTGAACTGAGCAGGACACCCTCGATGTCCCTGCCATCAGCGCTATCCATTTGATGGCCACGTGTCCTTGGAATGAAACCCAGAGCATGAAGCTCAGCACCATATAAGGCAGCGTGTGAGATGGGTTCCCCAGAGGGAGTGAGAGGCTGGGGCATCACAGGTATGCAAGGCCTGCCTAGCTAACCTCAGTAGACACCAGCAGGGAGGGACCCGTCCACTCTGTGGTTTACAGATCGCTGAGAAAGAGCCAAGCCTGAGTAGTAGATGCCAGTAACCCCAGCACTCAGCACTTAGGAGGCTGAGGCAGAGGGATCTCAAAGCCGGCCTGCATACTGAGTCTCTGTCTTTACAAGTAAGAGGGGAGTGATAGCCTGGGAGAGATACAGTGTATCACTTAAGGAAGTAAGTGTAGTCACATCAAGCAAGTCACAACTGTCTGTAGCTCCAGCTTCAGAGGACCCAAAACCTTTAGCCTTCAAGGACACCTGCATTCACGTGCACAGGTGTGTGTGGCACGCATGCCCGCACGTGCACATATACACACGAATAATAAAAATAAATCTTTTAAAAATAATAAAAATAAATGTTGACATGTTTTGTTTTGGTTTGTTTTTAGAAGATGGGCTTTCAGACTGACCTTGAACTTCTGACGTAGTTGAGTATGATCTTGGACGTCTGATCCTCGTACCTCCATCACATCCTTTGTGTGTGTGTGTGTGTGTGTGTGTGTGTGTGTGTGTGTGTTTGAGACAGGGTTTCTCTGTGTAGCCCTGGCTGTCCTGGAACTCACTCTGTAGACCAGGCTGGTCTCGAACTCAGAAATCTGCCTGCCTCTGCCTCCCAAGTGCTGGGATTAAAGGCGTGCGCCACCACCGCCTGCCTGACCCAAAACAGTCTTTTAAATCAATCCCATTTCAAAGTATTTTGGTATTTGAAGCAAGGATGTCTTGGAGAATAGGACAGGCAAAGACTGACCTGTCGAGGAATCGGGAGCTGGCTTTATCACTAGCATAGTCGGGAGCTGAGGGACTCTAGCTCTGGGTTAAGTGAGTTCAAATCTTGGTTCTTGCAATCATGAGCTGTGGTACTTGTTTGTGTAACTTCACCTCTCTGAGCCTATACCCTAATGTATGATGGAAATGATGATCGTATGGGCTTCACTTATTCATTCAACAAACACTGAATGCCTTGTGTGTACCAGGTCAGGGGACAGGCTGGGGAGTTTTTGTGAGCTCTTCCTTTTCCAGTACTGGGTGTTCAATCAATGTGGTTGGGACTCTGATATGGGCATAACACTACCTCCCAGAGTGGCTGAGCAGCCCAAGAGAACAGACTGGTTCTGAAGTGCTCCCAAAGTTTTTGCAGGGATCAAGGAGGAGACCCAAGGAGTGGCATGTCAACTTGGTGCAAAGAAAATCTTGGGACAGCTAGATCTGACTGACAGACAAAGTACTGAGCTGCCCATGCTGGGAGGCAAGCAAGGCTCAGAGCGTTATTCAAAGAAGCCTACCAAGTTGTCAGGGAGCACGGCCTAGCCTTGCCTTCCTTATTCTGCAAACCCCCTTCACTGAGATTCCGGCAGGAAACCTTGTGTGGACTCTTTGGCTAGGAGCGCCACCTGCTGCTTGTTATAGGTCTAGTCACAGACAGAGCTGAGATGGGATTCTCCCTGGGAATCAGGTGCACATTTAGTCCCTGGGCAAACGATACATCACAGTTCACCCTGTCTATACCACCATGTGTGTCCTTACCACACCCCCAGAACACTAATGTCTCCTTCCCTGTGCTATCCCCATCCAAACAGACTCCAGAAACTGCCTTCATCCAGCCACAGGTCACCTGGCAAAGACGGCAAAGGCATAAGCCATCCTGACCACACCCACTCCATCTTCAAACAGTCCTTCTGTCTTTACTGGAACTGGGAAAACTCAGATTTTTTAATGAATAACTTCAGGGCTCTAACCCGGCCACCTGCACTCCACCCTTCTCTCTGACAGGACACTGCCCCCGTTTTTCAGAGCTGAAGAAGAACAGGGCAGTTGTCAACTTGACACATACTGGAGTCATTAGGGAAGAAGGAACCTCAGCTAAGAAAATGCCTCCATCAGCTTAGCCCATGGACAGATGGGGGAGGGGCATTTTCTTGATTAATGATGGAGAATGTGGAAGGGCCCAGGCACTGGGAGTGGTGCGATCCCTTTGCAGGTGTATAAGGAAGCAGACTGGGGGTAGAGAGATGGTTCCGTGATCAAAAGCACTGGCTGCTCTTCTAGAAGACCTAGGTTCAATTCCCAGCACCCACAGGGCAGTTTGCAACTGCCCGTAACTCCAGTCCCTGAGGATCTGATGTCCTCTTCTGGGCTCCTTGTGCACAAATGTTGTGCACAAACATACAAGCAGGCAAAACACTCTTATACATAAAAAATAATAATAAATATTTAAGCCAGGTAGAGATAACATGACTTTAATCCCAGCCACTCAGGAGGCAGAGGCAGAGGCAGAGGCAGAGGCAGAGGCAGAGGCAGAGGCAGAGAGACAGAGGGGCAGGGGCAGGGGCAGGGGCAGGGGCAGGGGCACAGACCCCTGATCTAAGGCCTGCCTGGTCTACAGAGTGAGTTCCAGGACAGGGAAGACTACACAGAAACCTTGTCTCAAAAAATAAAAAAGAAATAAGGAAAAAAGGAAGGGAGGGGGGGAGGGAGGGAGGGAGGGAGGGAGGGAGGAAGGGAAGGGAAGGAGGCTGAGCAAGCCCTGGGGAATGGTTAGCATACTTCCTCGGCTTGGGTTCCTGCCTCCAGGTTCCTGCCTTGAGTCCCTGCCCTGCCCTGCCCTCCCTCAGTGACTGAGAGTGACCCGAGAGCTTTAAGATGAAATTAACCCTTTCCTCCTTGCGTTGCTCTTGATCATTTTATTGCAGCAGTAGAAAGCAAACCAAGAGTCCAGCCCCCCATCCCACACTCCACCACCATCTTACTGCCAGTGAGACCTTGGCCTCTGCTCTCACCCCTAGGCTGTGTTGGCAAGTGTTTGATGAGTGAATTAAAGAGTTACCGAGGGAGGCGCCCTCTACACCAAGGACACGCTCAGGCACAGCTGAGCAGGCAGATGATCCCCACCAGCCGGCTGGGCCATGTCTCCCCAATCCTCTATACCCTTATGAAACTGTCTCCTAACTACGGGAGCCCCACAAAAAGGGTTGGAGGGTTGGGGTTATCAACACTCCGCTCTGTTCAAGGTTGCACCTCAGACTTGACTGAGGAGTGATTTCTCCACCTGCCTCTCCCAGAGGTTCGGCCAAGCAGATGGGGTCCTCAAAACCCCTGAGGAGTAGGAAGAGCTGAGATTGCAGAGGGCGTCTCATTACCACGCCCTGGCCAGGCACCTGTTTTCTCTGACTCCTCCCAGGCCTGGTTTTGTGAGGACCCAGAGACTAATTCCTCGGAGAGAGCCCAGCCCACAGTGAGTGCCTTGCCTGCTGACTCTGAGGACCCCCACTCTTTAGTTGGAGAACCCAGGACTTAGAGGTCAGTAACTTGTTTCTGGACTCACAGGTGGGAAATGGGTGAGCCAGGATTTGAACCAGGAATCTTGACCCAGTTCTTAAAAAAAAAAAAAAAAGTTTATATTGTCTAGGAGTGTGTATGTGAAGAGGGTACGTGAATAAAGGTGGCTTTCAGAGCCAGAAGAAGGCACCAGACCCTCTGGAGGCAGGGGTACAGGTAGCCACAAGTATCAGATCTAACATGACTGCAGAGACCCAAATTCAGGTCCTCTGAAAACATCGCAAGTTTGCTTAACTACTCAACCATCTCTCGCCTTAAAAAATTAATTAAAAGTAAAATAAATAAATAGCGATGGTGTTACGATGTAACCCGGGATGGCCTGGAATTTTTTCAGTAGGCCAGGCTGTCCTTGAGCTAACAGAGATCTGCCTGACTCTGACTTCTGAGCGCTGGGATCAAAGGCGGGCACCACCATTGTGTAAGCTGGGTGGTCGCCTTGGGACAAGAGGGTCCTCATAAGTGTCTCCAGCATCATCATCAGCCCAAGCATCTCCTGCATCATCAGCCCAAGCATCTCCTGCTCAAACTTCTCTTTTGCCCCAAGAATCAGGATGGAGGTCAGAGTCAAGATTTACTTCTGGGAAAGTCTTGGTGAAACAAAGCTGAGAGTCAGTGACCCCACCCCCACCCCCAAATGTAGGAACTGAAACAGGATCCTAGCAGGATTACACCAGACATGGAGGAACCAGAGTCACCTCTGCAGAACTTGGAGAGGCTCAGAGGTTATCCTTTGCCTTTGTGTGGGAATCCAGCGTGGGCAGCAGCTGGTAGCCACAGTGCTCAAACATCCCTCAGGTCCATGGGTGTGTGGAGGGGAAGTCGGAGTCCCAGCTAAAGGGACATTCATATCTGGGATGGCTGTGGATGGTCCCATAGAAGCCTCAAGACCCCAACGGGTCCCTTGGCAGCACTAAGTATCTGGGCCAGAACTGCCAGAGCAGCCAGGGGGCTGCGGGAAAGCAGATGAGGCTTCCGGACCTGCAGCTAGGAAGGGAAAGATGGTGGGACTGGCTCTGGGGAGCCTCAGCTGCCCAGAGCTGCCCTAAAGTGCCCATATACAGCACCGAGAACAGAGCCTTGAAAGGGGCCTGTGTACGTGAGGGGCCTGAGCCTGTGGCCATGCTGTTTCGACAGCCATTCATGTCTGAACAGATCCTTAGACCCAGCCTGGTGCCAGGATGAGGCTTCCCCCTGGGGAAATCTAGGAGGTCTTCCTAGCAGTGACATCTCCTAGGAGGTCGGGGCAGACAAGTGCTCTGAAGCTGCCTAGAGTATGACCTGGAGCTTTGTCCTGACATTCTGTTCATGCAGAGGCAGGGGCAGCTTCTATCTAAGAATCCTACATTAAGCGTTGTCTTTTCCTTGAGAGATGGACAGAAGTGCCTTTTTGATCCAGACGGGACTCAACAGACCACAGAACAACCCCATGTGAGCCCAGCTTGAGGTGACTCATAGGAGCATGGGTAACTCACTCAAAAGCCCCTAGTACAGGTGACTCAGAGAAACGGTCTCCCCTCTGAGGCTGGGGCAGCTACCCGACTGCAGAGGGCCACTGCGCTCCAGGTTATTGTTCCCACCTTATATAAACTCACACCAGAACGGGCCCGTCTCCCAAAGGTGTGGCATGGCCATGGCAACTCATTTTCCACTGTCCTGTCCAAAGCAGCTTGCCTTGCCCTGCCCAGGCAATTTCATCTGTCTGCTTCACACTGAGAAAGGAGAGGAGTGGACAGTGAGGAAGGTGACAGGTGGCATGCCAACACAGTCTGTGGCTGAGCTGGGGACTGGACGGCTCCTCATCCTGGGGTCTCCTCTTAGATGATCTGCTAGCCTTGTCCACGTCTTACCAGCCCCTGATCTGTAAACTCTTTGGACCTGGTCACCTCTGCCCAAGACCCTGACTGAGGACACAGAACTAGGAAAGCTGTGCGGAAGCTAGGACTAGACTAACCTAGGCTCACACCTGTCTTCTTTCCTGTGTTGGGGACCCAAGGACTGACTGGGGAAGGAGAGATGAGGGGCAGAAAGAGGGAGATGGGATAGGGAAAGTATTAAGAGGAGGAAGAAAAGACAGGAAATGAGGGGCAAGAGAGGGAGAAGAAAGGGGGGGGGAGGGAAGGAGAAGGGAGGGGTGTTTCCTCAGAAGCCTCTCCATACACCCAAGCTTCTGGGAATAAATTGCACATTAAAAGTCATTTTCCTGGAAGGGAAAAAAAAAACCCAAAAGAACAAAAACCTTCCTAAAAATACTTTCCCTTCTCACCCCATCTTGAGTCTGGAGCTGAGGGCAGGGAACCCTGACTCCCCCCTGGGCTGTGCAGCTTGACTGTTGGCCATGCTCTCACACAGCTGTTGTTGGGATTAGGTTTAGGGGGGGTGTCTTGTGAAACTGGCATCCAGCCTCACCACTGTTGAACCCCACTCTGGTTGAGGCAGAAATCTCCCCTGGGAGGTCACAAGGAGGCAGTAACTTGTAGCTGCCCTCAGGTGGGGGCCGCCCTGTTCTGTCTCCAGCGGACCTGTGTCCCCCTTGCCTAGACGGAGGTTGGGAGGGGGGACCTGGAAACACAGGACAGGCTTAGGGTTGAGTCCTGGAGCCACCACTTCCTGATATTCAGAATCCAAGTGATGGCACAGAGGTGGATGTGACCACCACTGCAGGGGGCTGGCAAGTGTTTGGGAGTCACTCTGCCTGAAACTGAGAGACAGGCTGAGATAGCTCTCAGGGTAAGGGAGTGAGCAGCTGGAGTGGGTAGCTACGGGGCTGGGTCTTTCCCAGGCCAAGGCTCCACGGGGGTCACAGAGCAAATCAAAGCTGGATCTGAGCCAGATGTGTGAGCTTGGGTTCCTACCCCCAGATGGTGAAGGTATGGCCATGCACACTGGGGACCCCTGGGGAGGAGTGAGGAAGAAACAAACCTCACTTGAAAGTCTTGAAAGCTAGGCCTTAACTCCCGGTTCCCTGGAGACTCCTGAGTGTTTGGTTTAGGCAGCAGCGCCCTCATGTGACCGGAGCTGAGAACTACCAGAAGTCACAAGTTTCTTGCGACTTGATCGGTGAATTCTGCGCAGCTCTTTTGGAGGTTTTGTAATTTACTATTTTCCATTTTATTTGTAGATCTTTTGACCACACGTCTGTCCTTGCACTGCATGTATATGGTGCCTAAAGAGGCCAGAAGACAGCATCATATTACCTGGAACTGGAGTTGGGATGGTTCTGAGGTTGCCACGGGAGTGCTGGGTATTGAACTCCAGTCTTCTGCCACCTCAATGTCTCCAGTCTTCTGCCACCTCAGTGTGTCTGTGTATACAAGGGTGTCCCTGGAGTCCAGATGAAGGCTTCAGATCCCATGAAGCTGGAGTCACAGGCAGTTATGAGGCTCTTTACTTGGGTGCTGAGACTAAATTTGGGTCCTCTGGAATAGCAGTGTATGTTCATGTACATACATTGTGGGTGCATGTGCATGTTTGTTCCACAGTGTACATGTATGTCAGAGGTCAACTCGGGGGAGCCAGTTCTCTTTCTTTCACCATGTGGGTTCTGGGGACCAAACTCCATCACCAGAGTTGGCAGCGAGCACCTGTACTCTCACTGAGCCCTCTCACAAGCCCCTGATACAACTCTAAAAGGTAGCAATCTAGGTCCTAAAGGTAATTGGCCAAGCCAGATATAATAAACAGCACTGGATCCAGGAGGTCAGGAGACCTAGAAAAAACCCTGGCTTGGTTTTCAATGTATACCAAGCCTGAGTTTCATCTCTTCTGCAATATGGGCTGAAACATCTGGACTTCCTCCTGGATGTCTCAAGGTGGACACAGCCTGGAACCCAGCTTGCTCCAAACAGACCTGTGGAGGAAGGATCTCATACAGTGTCTCATGTGTGGAACCTTGGCTTTTGAATCTGAAATGGACATTCCAGAGCTACCTTCTGGAGCCCCGCCGGCTGTTTGTGTTCAGTGAATTGCATTGGACAGACTTCTTTGCTTAAGAACTCCTCCTCTCCTGGATTTGCTTTTGTTTGTTAAGACGGGTCTCAGGCTGGGATGTAGCTCAGTGTGAAGCGTGCCAAACATGAGGATAAAGCCCGTGTAAAGCCAGATGTACCCACCATGTGATGGGAAGAAGAGACGTAACCAACCAAATAAAATGTGTCTCCGAAAGGCTGTAAGGTAAGGGTGGACTGGGAAAGGTCCTCCAAACTCCTGTGCAGCGACAGGATCTCATGCAGTCACTCTGGCTCACTGTGTGGCCAACATGACCTTGAACTCCTAAACCTCTTGTCTCCCAAGTGTTGGGATTTATGAATATGCACTGGCTCAGTTGGCTTTGTTTTCTGCTTCTGAAACACTCTGGTTACTGTAGCTTAAGGTCAAACTTTCCATCTTCCTGCCTTGGCCTCTTAGGGTTGAGATGACAAGCTTGTGAATCCCTAAGATAGTCTATGCTCTGTGCGTAGCCACCGAGTGGGTGGGGGGCTCCGTACAGTCTCTATCCAGAAACTATTAAAATGAAGTCTCCAACAGTAAATAGGGAATATGGAAATGTTGCTTGTGACATGTATTGGGTACTACTCAGTTACAAAATCTCAATCTACACAACTCCTTTTCAAAGTGCTTATTAGTATTCAGGTAGTTTCCCCTTTTACAGAGAATTGGGATGGGGCATGGGAGGATTAAAAGCTCCATTTAATCCTGATTCTGAAGACTCTTCACACATGCAAGGTTTGGAATTAGAGACCATCCCCTTTCCAGCAGGGTTTCAGATACATGCTTCTGCACTGAAACGCTAAAGAACCCAAATCAAGCAACAACAAGCAAATGCAGAGGGTAATGAGAACCCAGAGATGTCCCAAAACACAGGCATCAGCCACCTGCCACCTCCCCTCAGCACATACAACAAAGCCAGGGCACGGCCCAACTCCAACTGTTCAAGCAGAATCAGGCCTTCAACTGCAAACCATCACTTCTCTTTTCTGTCCCCAAGGCTGGATGGCAACCACTGACTAGAGGCCCCCAACACACTGGAGGCCAGGTGAAATCCCAGATTCTGTGGCCTCCCATCTGGTCTTCCTGGCTCAACCAACCTTTGTCAATTTTTGTCAAAGGTGACTCTTGACGAATAGCTGGGTGGAGGAAGGGTGGACATTCTGAGGACAGGAACTACTGTGAGCCCATAGGTTCTCAATGTGAGGGTAGTCAGAGCATGGGATAGCCTGAATGGGCGTTCCCAGGTAAGAGAGTTGTCAGTCTTAGAAAGGATACTTCCCAATGCCAAAAATGCCAGAAGCCAAAATGAAAACCCTGCAGGATGGTCAGCAGGACAGGGCGGTCAGCCATGGACACAGACTTGCAGAGAGGTGCATGAGACCTGCACTGAGGATTTCTGAGCAAGCCGAGAGTTCTCTCCCTCTCTAAATCTGGTTTTCAAGACAGGGTCTCTGTGCAGCCCGGGCTGTTCAGGAACTCAAGCTATAGATCAGGCTGGCCCTGAACTTGCTGCCTCCCTCTGCTAGGATTGAAGCCGCCACACCCAGCTTGTCAGGCAATTTTCTCTTAATTGAAACAGTCCCTCCCAAGAGGGGAGGCTTCTGCGACCAGGAGGTGAACAAAAGCTCATGTTTAGGAAAGCAGAAACTGGGGAGATTCTCAAGGTATCTCCCCAGCTTGTATTAAAGGCTCTGACTGTGCAACTGCTCAGAGAAATTTGTGCAACTCTGCAGAGAGCCCCAGGCTACAGCTTCGGGGGCGGGGGGTGGGGGAGTGAGGGGGAAGTGATACAGTTGTGAGTAATTCCTCATTAATGACACTATAAAAATTCACTGGTTCACCCAGTCTGCCAGACCGGTTACCTTTCTGGGGTGTGAGTGCGTGCGTGAGTGCATGTGTGTGTGTGTGTCTATCCCCAGGAAAAGACAAAACACTGAAAAATCAGACATGAGGCAAACTGAACTCAACCTCTCAGGTCAAATTAGGCTCAGAAGCCATCAGCCTGATACCCACCCCAACCCTACCCCACTCCTCCACCCTTCCTCGCCATTCCAAGAGCAACAAAGGCAGGCTGGAGCAGGGCTCGCCTCAGCAAATTTGAGAAGTGAGAGAGGTACAAACAAATTCAGATTCCAAAGTTCTGTATTTTTTTCAAAATAAAGATCACACATTGTTTAGAGACAATCTACACAAGAGTTACAAAAAATAGTTGCCCAGGCATAAGCATACACAGGTCTGTTAATTATACACATATGGTTACAAGTGTGCTTGCAAAAAGTTCATTGGAAATATACACAAGGCTCTGGAAATGTACACCGTGTAGTGTTACAGTCTATATGCAAACAAGGATTGACAGTATGTTACATTCACTTACAAGTAGACAAAATGCAAAATACAGCTCATCTGTACAAAACGGAGGGCGAGTCACTTTACAGGGGAAGGCGCTGAGCGGGAAGGGGCAGGCGGAACTTCTGCACATCCTTTTTGACTGTCACAAAATAAGTGAAACATTACCTTTTCTTAGGATTTAAAAAAAAAAAAAACCAAAACACTAGTGTGAACTGAATCATCTGAATAACATTTAGAAAGCTCTCACTACCGTCTTGACTAGCTGACAAATAAACCAAGCTAGTTTTTTCTTTTTAAACATTAACTAGGCTGTATAAAGAACATTTATTCCTTCAAAAGAAAAAAAATTTACTTCTGGTTGAAATTACAATTTACAATATACAACACTATCTGCTACGACCATAAAAGGCGGGATATACAGAGTGCACAGCTGGCTGATTCTCTTCTTACCAAAAAACGTGTTCATGTTGATTCAAACTTTTCCACATTTACATTACAGGTATACAAATGTACAATTGTACAATCAAAAGTATGTCCGACTACTAGGGTACATTATAGATACAGATTAGACATCAAAACAGGAAAATACTACAAATCCGTATATATGCAAAGTCTACACAAGTATACACTATGTATCTATAGAAGCCAGACCAGGAGCAGAGCTGGATATTCTCTCATGCTAGATAATCAAATTCTGCTTCCCAGTGTCCACAGAAGGCAACCCATAGGCAGCAAGTGGCCATGCCCACTGGCCTTGGGCCTCTGTGGTTCCCGCTCCTCCTGGATCGGCAGCGACCACCTCTCTCAGCACGAGGTCATCAACTCCGTATCACAGGCTGATGCTTTAGCAACTCTGAAACGCTCCCATTTCAAATATGTATATATGTATATATATATATATAGTTTATAAACAGTGTTAAATGCCAGTTTGAGATCATTTAACTAAAATTCAAATTTCTCAGGTTTTTTTTTTTTTAATAAAATGAGGAGGTGGGGAAGAGCTATTTGCAAAACTTGCCACAAGGCAAATGAGTTAAAAACCTTTTTTTGTCTTTTTTGTAAAACTTTTTTTGTTAAACCAACCACCCTGAAAGTGTCCACATGTGGAATATAGATACAACATTGAACAAAGCATGTGGCCTCCCATGTACACTGATCACCTATGTACAAGTTCCTATACACCAGTAAACAGCAGGGTAATTAGTCAATTAAAAAAAATAATTAGTACATGTTATGTGTAATAAAATGAAATTTACAAAGGCCTTTCCACAAGTGGATCTGATTCCGTTTTTCAAGGAGGGAGCAATCCCAGAGCAACCGTTACCCACTTCCGACTCTGAGCTGGGCACCTCTGGTTGCTGGTTGGATCTGCCAGGGTCAGTGAGGTCAGCGGGACAGGAATGGGTGCACTGCTCAGATGATGCCATTAGGGGGACCACAAATGGGCCCCAAGTCCACGCCATTCTTCATGTAGTACTTCTCCAGCTTGGCCAGGATGTGCTTGCCATAGGTGTACTTTCGAAGAGTCGCAATGTGCGGCCTGATCTGTAGAGGACAGTGTGGGTGTTACACTGGCTGGAGAGGCCCGAGGCACACCCAGCACTTTCCCAGACAGACACAGACTATACAGTGCACACATATGGTGCTCCATCCCACAAAGGTACTTTTGTCCTCTTACTGCTTGCTAGCAAGCCATGAGGTAAAGACAGGAGCCCTTGTCCTAAACACTGACACAGGACAGAGAGCCCACCCACGACAGAACAGCACATGCCAGCCCGTTGCACAGCACCTACCCACATAGAAACCAGACTGTCCTGGCTGTTGGGTTTTCTTTGGGGAGCCAGCTGTCTGCCTCTCCAGGGCACAGGACTGCTTCCAGCTAATAATGACCAACTGCACTGGCTGGTTTTGAGATCAACTTTACAAGTTAGAGTCCTTGTGGAAGAGAAAACCTCAACTGAGAAAATGCCCCCACCTGACTGGGTTGTGTGTGGACAAGCCTGTGCCGCATTATCCTGTTTCATGAGTGATGTGGGAGGGCTCGGCTCACTGTGTGCGGTGCCACCCGTGTGCTGGTGGGTCTGGGTGCTATAAGAAAGTAGGCTGAGCAAATTACTGGGACCAAGACACAAAGCAGCACTCTCCATGACTTCCAAATCAGCCCACGCCCACAGTTCCAGGCCCTGACTGCCTTGGATGATGGAAAAGCTGTAAGACGAAACAAATCCTTTCCTCCACAGCTGCCTTTGGTGATGTTTACTACAGCAGTAGAAACCCTAACTGAGACATAAGCTGGTACAAGGTCAGGGGGTACTGCTGTGACAAACAAGATCATGTTTTAGGGTGGACTGTGTTAACACCTCAAGTTTGGGCTGGAAAAGCCACTGTATCCTCAGGGCTCAGCAGGCTTCTGTAGAGCTGGAAGATAACACTGCTAGCAGTATAGACAAACAAAGCACTGGCCTGTCAAGCTTCTGAGGGAAGCAAAGACGATCGGCCGGTCAAGCGATATTTTGTATTAACCACTAAAGTGAAACCTTTGCTTTGCTGGTACAATTGATACTGATCAGCCGGGGCTGTGATTACCAAGAGATCAGCATCAGTGAAGCCAATCTTCAGGGAATACTTCCTTGGGGTCAGTACACAGAAGCTGTAGCCCAGAAGGAGCCAAGGAGCTCCTCAAGCTGCAACCAACCTTGATGATGTGTTAGAGTCTCTTCCAGGTGGATCTGTGGGGATAGAGGAGGCTGCGGAGGAGTCGCAGCCTCATTGGGTAGAAGGCCTGGGACTGAATGAGTCCTGAGAGAAGTGGAAGCTGGGAAACAATAGGGCAGGGTTAGAGTCCCTAAGGACTACCCAGGAGAGGTTATTGGTAAAGGTGGATCCCAATGCAGCTCTTGATGCTGCTTCAAGGATCTCGGCAACAAGATTTACACTGGGCTAGCACAAGGCTCAAGATGAGTACAGCTGAGGAATATATTATATTTCTTGTGTCTTGGTCATCCTCATATACACCTAGACATAGTGACCATGGGACTTTGTTTATGCCTTGTTTGTTCCTTGACTACTTTGTCTCTGACCTAGGACTGACCCTTTTTTTGCATGTACCTAGAATGGTATAAAAGCAGACTGAAGAAAGCAAACCTGCCTCAGCACTTGCTGGGATCATAATATAATGTTGTCTAGTTGTCTTTTCTTTCTTTAATCCTCACTCCTCCCCTCGTGACCCTGTTGACTGACTGAGCTGGCTTGGCCCCAGGACATCAGCAGCTGTACAGTGAAGCCAGCCTAAGCCTAGGAAACAAGTGTGTGGGCTGTGGGGGCCTGTTCAAGCCCTCTGGGGCAACCCAAAAGATCCTGGGTGAATTCCAGAACTCGGACACTGAGCTTTACACTCTTGGACTTTGGTTTTGCTTGGAGCAACTCTGCCCTACTCTGCCTTCTTGGAATAAGAAAGTATTTAACTTATTTTGCTTTTACAGGAGACAATTGAGTTTTAGGGACTATGGATATTTTAGAGGCTTGAACTTCTAAAAAGGCTTTGGATATTTTAAAGAAACTGAATTTTAAAGTATTTGTAAAGACTGAAAAGTTTTGTATTGTGAAGTTAACATTAAAATGAGATCTTGGAGATGGACAAGAAAAAAAAGATTACTTTAAAAGTAATATGATTATGTGTTACGCTGACAAGGGGCTGACTGTGCTGACTAGTTTTTAATGTCAACATGATACAAGGTAGTTAATTTAGAAGGAGCCCTGATTGAAAAAAAAATGCCCCCACTTGACTGGCCTGCGGGCAGGACTGTGGTACTTTTTGTTGATTGCTGTCTGATGGAAGACCCAGCCCAATGTAGGTGTGACACCCCCGGGCAGTGGTCCTGGGCGCTACAGGCAATCAGACTGAACAAGCCAAGCCAGCAAGAAGCATTCATTCCTCCAGTGCCTCTACATCACTTCCTGCCTCTAGGTTCCTGATGCTGAATTCCCTCAACAATGGAGTAGGCTAAGCGTTTCTATAAAGATGAGGTAACCCCTTTCCTGCCCAAGTTGCTTGTGGTCATTGTGCTTTATCACAGTAATAGAAACCCCAACTAAGATACAATAAATAAACAGAACAGGAAAGAGACGAACGAAGAGGATGGACACTGTGCCAGTGCAGCTCAAAGACAGAGAGGCTCTGTCGTCTCTCCAAAGACAAACTAAGGATAAGGAATAGCAAAGGTATCGCAACCCAGAAATCCACTCTTCCAATACTCATGACACATCTCTGGCATCAGCCACCACTCCCTGTCCCCACCCCGACCCTGTCCCTTACTCCTCTTTCCCGAGCTCTGGTCACCCTGTGGGCATTCTTTTGTGCTCCCCTCCCTGGATCTAGTCCTGTGTACCCAGGTGAGAGGGGACCTCACTTGGAGCTCAGAGTCCGCTGCAGTGCTGACTCCCTTCTGCTCAGATATTCATCTTTACATCCAAGAAACAGAAGATGGGGCAAGGGGCATTTTAACTGTGTTCCCAACCCCAAATCATAAAAATCTCAAGGAGTACCATACCAAAGGAGAGGGGTAGTAGCCCATCAGGAAGCCTACAAGGTCAGCAGTTAGTTTGCTCAACTGTAAGCTCAGAGCAGGGGAAGGGCCAAGGAGTTCTAGAAATTGCTATGAACCCACACAGAACACAGGCCAGGAAACAGCACACCTCCATCTGGGTACCTACAGGAGCAGGGGATAGTAAATTGTACTGAGTTCTAGGTAGCAATCTACATACCTTCCCAAGTTTGCCTATCCACAGGACCCAGGAGTGCTGTACCCCCTGGTATGCTCAGAACCCAGTCCTCAACAAGGGCTTCTCCCAGACTCAAGCACACCTTGTTTTACCCAGCCCCCAATATAGTGTAATTTGGCTTTCACTGTTCTTAACCTTCACACTCCCCTTCCATCTCTCCAGCCTTCCCACACTCCATTTTTAACTTGACTAATAGGACCTGAAAGAGATCCCTGCTCTCCTCCCATACGTCCTAACTATACACAGACAGTCCTGGCAAGCCTTGGCCTCGATTCAGCTTCTACTGACTCTTCGGTCTGAAGACCACTACCAGCCATTAGTTCAGCTGCTCCCAGGACTGGCCCTGAAGTTATAGCTGAGACGCATGAGCAGGACAATTATTTAAAGCATAGTCCTGGGTCTGAATGATTGTTCCACGGGTAAAGGCTGACTAAGCCTGACAACCTCCAGGTTCCATCCTCAGAGCCCACATAGCAGAAGAAAATAAATCAAGTAAGCTGTCCTCTGACCTTCATATGCATGGTGAAGCACACACATAAAAATAAAAGAGTCTCCTGTGTGCCCTCTTCCTAAACTTCCAGATCCTACAGACACTAGCCCTGCCTCACAGCACCTTCACACATCAGCAAGGTGTGAGACTCAGCCTCAAGTGCTCCAGGCTCCACTAGCCTTCAGTTGAC
>NW_021621113.1:3729124-3735287 GCF_004785775.1 Grammomys surdaster | reverse complement strand
AAGGAAGATGGCAAGTAGGCTGAATCACAGTTCAGGTTTGTTTACTGAATGCTTGGTGCCACTTATGGAGAATCTGATCCAGTAGAATCTTGTAAACTAACCAGGCAATTCCTACTTGCTCTGCTGATGGGAAGCCATGAGCACAACCATAATCCAGCAAAGAACCTCCATACTGACAGTCTTCACAGTTCACTGCACGAACCACAGAGAAACACCAAGAGAAAAGTGAAAAGGAAACTTACAATTACCTGCTGGTCTGAGGGAATAAATTCCAATGCTTTCTGGATGACTCGGCAGCCATACATCTGCAGCGCCAATGATAGGACGTGGCCTCGAATCCGTTCCGCTAAAGCCAGCTTCTGTTCATGGCTGCCAAACTAGACACAATGTATGAGAGACACCATTACTTAAGTAAAAGGGAAAGACCAGAGAAATGCCAGAGAAAACAAAGTTTTCCTTAATCCGTGTTGTGCCCTTAAAGAGCCCTGAAGAATTTAAGCACTAACAGTCATTTCTGAAGGGAGGGATCCAAGGCACCTAACTGTTATTCCAAACCAGCAGCAGGGATGGGACTGTCTTTAAGGCACCATACATGTAGAAGTGATGTAGTTAATTGTGTTGCATAGGCAGACATGTGCGAAATCTTGTGGTTGGCAAGCCTTTCGCCCAGGTGACTCTGCCCAGTGTGAAGTACACACAACCCTCTTATGAATTAGTGTCTTTCAAGGACTGCTGATATTAATGGGAACTCAAAACATTGCACAGAGTTAAAGTTCTCGAAAGTCGTTTTCTAACCTTGGCTTTTTGTAGTCATTTGAATACAATCATCATGGGATTGTCCAAACCTTTATTCCACCCATGGGTCTAGGGACGTTCTCTGGCTTCCTCTAAATCACAGGACTACATGCACACCAGCAGCACAGCACCCTAACTCAATGACATAATGACAGCGAAGAGAGAATCAGTTTCTTAGTACAGGTGAGGACTGAACAACTGAGTGTCTATGAGGAAGTGGACAGGTAAAGTCTGAGAAAACTCCTCTTAAATCTTCATACAACTGAGAGGCCGTGAGAGATTTGCAGACGTTAGTAGATAAGCTCAGAGTTCCAGCAACGGTTCCCAGACCAGATCCTTTTCTCAGTGTTCCTGTGTCTTCCAACAGCTTGAAGCTGCTGACAATAAGCAGTGCCAATAACATTCTTATAAATGTTAATTTAAAATAAACCCTAAGTCTTTGAAATTTAAGCTTATTAGAGGGAGCAGACAATATTCATCACAATATTCATCTCAAGCACTCAATCAAGTTAATGGGTTAAAAAAAAGGTGAGAAGGTCAAAGGCCATCCCTACACATAGTCTCAGGCCACAGCGGAAAAGCTGAATCTGGGGTAGAGTCAACTCCTTAGGCATCTTTCATTGTTTCTCATTTTCACACTATATTGCTGTAACACTGCTAAACTACCCATGTGACCATCTGGACCACTGAGGCAAAGGCTGCAGCGTCACTCTTCCAAAGGACCCGAGTTTGATTCCCAGTCCCCATCATGTAGCTCACAACAACTTGGTTCCAGCTTCAAGGGCTCTTATGTCTCAGGCCTTCTCAGGCAACCCCCCCATCCCCATATAGCAACATTATTTTTTTAAAAAACAAACTCTTTTAATACCCCAGGTAAGGTAGTGCATGCCTTTAATCTCAGCACTTGGAAGACAGAGGCAGAGGCAGGTGGATCTCTGTGAGTTCAAGCCCAGTCTGGTCTATATTCTGTGCTGGGTCTCTAGTAGAGGCAATTATCACATACTCCCAGAGCATCTAACACATGGAGGAGCACAATGGTGGCCAGTAAGGAACTGGAGAAATACTGAACACTTCTTTTTGAGAGATCCTAGCACTTCATTTTAAAGGCTGAAATGAGCTGTTGTGCTTCAAAAAGCCAAGAAAAATCAAATGCTCTGAAGATTCTCCAAGTCAAAGTGTAGAAAAAAAAAAAACCAACCCAAAAACAAAGACATACTTCAAAGAACTTCTGAATGACGTAATTTCCAAACACATCCACCATAAGTTGGTACGCAGCCTGGAGGATTTCATTGAAGACAAGCTGGCGTTCAGCTGCTGTGGCACGCTCTAGTTTCAGCTGAATGAATCTGAAGAAGAGAGTGAAGGGGCAATGAAACCACACACAGAGAAGACTTGCAAAGATGCGAGGGCATCGCTTGATAGATAAGTCCTGCAACATTCGGCCCATAAGCCTAATAAATGCATTGGGTTTTGTTTTATTTTGCTTGTGTTTTTAGGGTCTCACTATGTAGACCAGGCTGGCCTCGAACATAAAGATCATCCTGCCTCTGCTTCCTCAAGTGCTGAGATGGCTATCCCTCATCAGAAACTTATGGCCCTTACCCCAATTCTATAACCCATACCCATAAAGAGAGTCATTCATCAGCTTCTGAAATAGTTCTTCCTGCTTGACTCCTTCAGGAAAATCCTTGCTGTCTCTGCACCTGGCTTCCACTCCTCAGGGAAGGCAGCTAGCACAAGCACCAAGAGCAGGGAGCCCATTAGGAGTTTCCTTGTACACTAGGAAACCCACAACAGAGACGAGACAGAGGATGAGTGACCTTGTGTCACCTCACTGGGTCTCTAGGCCCAGCGCACCCCTCTGGGCAGCACCAGGAACAACAGGGATGAGAGCTCCTGGGACCTGGGGGTCTACGCTGCCATATGACACTGTCTCCTCCATTAGAGGCCTTCTAATGCTCAGCTATGCACAGGGCTTCCTGGGAAGACGACTTCTTCATGTACAGAGATGGATATAACTGTGTACAACAAGTCTGAACTTACAGCAGTCCCTCTATCTCCTGGGTACTGGAATTAAAGGTCATGTGTAACCACAGCCAGTAGCAAACAACAGCATTTTAAGAGATTCTTGTGGAGTAGAAACACAGAGTACTTGCTCATAAAGATAAAAAAGTTACTCATGAAGACCATGGTCCAGACCACTAAGAGCCATCTTAAACATGTGGCCATCTAATGATCCCCATGCCCAAATCCCTCTGAAAGAAACACTGAGAGGCACAGCAGAGGCATACTGTGAATCACAAAAGGGCAGGTATGTCTCTGTGGTGGGGTTTATACCTATCTGAGGCATGGATTTCAGTTATGCTGGGGGCCAAAGTCAGGTCCTTACCTAGAACCATGCTGGTCTTGAGAAAATTCCATGATATGCCCAGCAATCTCCCGCAGTTGTAAATTAGGGTACCGGTTGTTTCGAAAATCTTCCAGAAGTCTGCTCCTGCCAGAGGGCATAACATCAGACATTCCATATCTCAAACGAGAGGAAGAAAACAGGGTGCTGCTGGGGCTGAAAAGGCTGGAGGCACTGCTTGCACTGCGGTACTTGGCTTCGGCACCGGGAGCAGCAGAGATGTATCTTCCACTGCCGTTTGTGAGTCCTCCTGTTGGTTATAGAACAAAAAGACTTGAGTCCACGCTTGGGGAACCTCATCTAGGAGGAAGAAGCAGCACTACCCCACCTGCACACCCCTGCTCCATCTGTACCACTCCCCCACCTGCACAGGCCTCACCAGCTCTCTTCTCCTACGGCACTGTGCTAGGGGCAGGCCATTTTTCTCACTATCATGGCTTTCTAAGACTCACACACCAATCTGGAGGAAACATTTCCACAGAGATTAAGAAATAAGTATTTATTTTGGGTTTCTCATTTGTTTGTTTTAACCACTGCTAGCAAACTATTGCTAACAAAATTATTGCCATAAACCTGGAGATACAGCTGAAGCACTTGCTGGCATGTGTCAAGACCTAGCTAGGTTCAATACTTAATACTCAATACTACCTAAAAAGAAAAAAACAAAACCAACCAGTAAAAAGAATGGAGCAATACATCATATTTCCTTAATAAATAAAAAGAGGCAGAGCACCTACAGTAAGGATTCAGAAAATACAAAGCACACACACGGAGGCTTGAGCTTGTCCACTCTGAGCACTACAAGGACTCACTCCATTCCTAGGTAACTTCCCATCCCAGCTGAAGCCCACCCTTTGAGATCAGTACAAACAGGGGTGTGGATACAGTACTGCTTAAGAATGTCCTGGTGCTGTAAGGAGAGGGAATGAAATCAAGACATTCTAATTTATACAGGAAATTCCTGGAAAGCTTTTTGTGAAGAGATAATTCCAAGGCAGATGTAGGTTTAAGGTCCTCATCAACAGGCAATTCTAACCATTTTCTATGAGATGAAGCGGTGATACAGCACTAACACCCTTCCTATGCCCTGGGTACTGCTGCTGACTGGTGACTAGGTTATAAATGTGTGCCCCTAAGCAGTAAGATGGTGTCACAACCAAAAAATTTAACAAAAAGCAGGCCTGGGCTAGGGTGCAGGTCAATGGTAGAGTCTGTACCTAACACAGGTATGACACTGGGCTCCACCCGGCAAAACACAGGCATGCACAGAGTAAAGTTGCATAGTAGGTCAACAGATGTTACTCAGAAACTCTACCACTGAAGTGCACCCGAGTGCCAGGATGTTTCTCTCCAATCACTATAAACAAACCAACCTAAAACAGCAAGTATGGAGAAACGCCACATCAACCACAAAGTCCTTGATGAACAGCGACTCCAATCCAGGGACAATGCCACACACAATGCTTCTATCTCTGTGTGCTCTGGATAGAACTTGGCATGGCATTCAATGGCAACCGCAGAAAGACACCTTGCTTGGCTTTTTTCACAAATTCCAGGACCCAACTTTCAAAGTGTAGTTCTCGGAACAACAGTAACAACTACTCAATGTTACACTGTGGAGAATAGTCAGTGAACAGCTACAGCTAGTTCTTCACAGGTACATTTACCTCATAGGGGAAAAACTGGTCATCCAAAAATGCAATGCATAGTTCTAACAACCAGAACAGAAGAAAGTCAAGCCTTTGGCCCAAAACACCATGTGCCCTGTGTTCAGGCTCAGTTACATCAACCTTCCTCGTTCTTCAGGGTGCTGCTAACTCTCACATGACACAGAACTTCTGAACACAAGTGGATTTGTTCAAAAAGAAAAGAGCAGCCTAATGACTATTCTTTATGACAGTAAGAAACCGTGTTCTTCTCTGTTTGGAGAGAGAACAAAGAAATGGTCACAAGGTCAGTGGGGCAGCAGACACTGCAGATGTGGTACTTACAACAAACATGACCAAGAAGGACCAGCACAAACACACAGCTTCTGAAGTCAAGCCAGGTGCTGTGCCTGTGAGTCACTGAAAAAGGTGGAAGGTATGCTGAAAGGAAGCTGGGTCTTTGGCAACTAAGTCAATTATGGAACAAACTAAACACTGACCTATACTTCTCAATTTCCTGTTATACGCACTACTAAATGCAGTGCCGCTGAAGCTAACATTAGCTAGACTTTGTTACTGTGCCCAAAAATATACTAATACATAATTCAAAGGGCTAGAGGGAACGATAGCTAATATGCCCATAGGTTATATATTTATACATTTATGTCCAAGTTTTGACATACTGGCTCTTTTATTACTGGAATAAAAAAAGGACATAGAATCTCTGAAACAGAAAACTTTCTTGGATAACTAATCTGACAATTCACAGATGAATTTTCCATGGATTTGTCTACACATTAAACTAATATGTTAAGTTTTGCCTAAGACTGAAGTTCTCTGGTCCTTTCTGAAAAGACCATCTAGCAAACAGATTTTCAGTATTTACTGACCAAATCACTCTTGGATTAGGAACGTGAGAAGCAGCAGTTAACCATCCAGTTTCTAGCAGTCAGTCTGCCTGCAGGTAACAGGCATCCAAAAGCCTTTTGTAAAAGAGACAATTAACATGGGCTTTTAAAATCTGACTGAACGTTCCCATTTTTTATAGCATTTAGACAGTGTCTTGAAGAACCATTCCACAGAAATGAAGGGCTTACAGGGTCTACTTATATTACGCCATAGCAACTTAGAGGTGTGGTGTCCTGGCATCAGCTCACCTCTCTCCCCCACCCTTACACACTCCCATTCCCACTCCCACTCCCTCTCCCTCTCTCTCTCCCTCCCTCCTTCCCTCCCTCCCTCTCTTTAATTTAGGACTACTGAAACCCCCTCGCGCCCGCCCGCCCGCGGGCGCGGCCGGGCGCGCGCGCGGCCG
>NW_021621113.1:3648453-3729024 GCF_004785775.1 Grammomys surdaster | reverse complement strand
CCCCCTCCCTCCTGTGGTGAGGACTGAAGCTTGGACATTCATGCTAGGTAAAAACTCAACCACTTGCTACATGCTGACCTCCAATATTTAATAGATGCTGCAGTGTTCACTGATGCCGTAACACGTTTCAGTAGTCCTAAATTAAAGAAAACTTAGTACATTACAATGTGTCCAGGCAGTGAGGTTCATAGATGACAGGGCCCAGGGAGAGACTCCTGCTTCTGTGTTGCTTTTGTCCAACCTGGATAAAGTTCAGGCAGAAAAAGACTGCTTTCTATGTGCTAAGAAAAAGTAAATGGTCTCCAACTGTGGCTCTCAATCCCTGTAGCCCTAGTAAGGCTCAGGCAGAGGCACGTAGATCTCTGAGTCTGAAGCCAACCTGGTCTTCAAAGAAACACCCTGTCTCAACAAGAAAACAAAACCACTAAATGGTAGGCAGTAGAGCCTTTTCATCTTGAATGGAGTCAAGAGGACTAGAGTGTGGAGGCGGGAACAGGCACAACTCACCCGAGTTCAAGAAGCCTGAGGGTTGCAGACTGTGTACAAGCCAAGCAAATTCTCTCAGCAACTTCTGATTCTCAAGAGTTTTCTAAGGCACAACCTAGGAACTGCAGAAAACCATATGCATGGAGAGAAACAAACCAGGAAACAGGAACATGATGGTGACAGAACAGATGCGTGGGTAAGCAGGGCAAACAGAACTAACACCAGACTTCTGAAACAGCCACAACAGAGCGGGCATCAGCCCTAACACCTTTCCTGAGAGAGCTCCTTTAAACATAAGTGTGCATCCAGGGCTCCATCTAACCCACACGTACACTGCAGAGGAGCCCTATGAAAATAGCTGGACTACGGAAGAAATACTTGCTTAGACTCACATTCTGTATGTCTTTCCCAGGCTTGTGCATGTGTCTGCATACAATGTACATATGTATGTATGTATGTATGTACGCACGCACATGTACAGTGTGAAGAAGGGACTGGAGGAAGGGTGGTGCCAGTGGAGGTCTAAAGACCACTCCCTTGAGTTAGTATCATCACTTTCATGTGGGTCCTGGGCAACCAACAGAGGTCACCAGGCTGACATGGCAAGAGTTAGTTGTACCAGCTGAGCTACGGAACCAGCCCTAACTGTATTATCAATGAAGATGAAATGAACAAATCTGGAGAGTCTAATCACCATTACTGAACCTGACTTAAGAAACACAAAATCTGCTAGTTGGCAGTGTCACATCCAAGCCTAGTCTACACAGTGAGTTCCAGGAAAGCCAGAGTAAGACCCTATCTCAGAAAAAAAAAAAAAAAAAAAAAAAAAAAAACCAAGCCCAAGGGTAATAATGGCAACACGTGGTGGTGAATTAAAGCATACCTTTCATCCAGCGCTTGGGAGCCAAAGACAGGTGGATCTCTGAGTTCAAGGCTGGCCTTATCAATATAGCCAGAGCTACACAGAGAAACCCTGTCTTGAAAACCAAAGGAGGAATAGGAAAGGAAGGAGGGGATGACAGATAAAAACCTAAAGCCATGCATAAAACTCCAGACATAAAAGAAAGTAATTAAAAACCTTACAGATTTTTTACTGGTGAATTTGCAAGTGAATAAGGAGGAATAACACCTGTACTACACAACTTCCAGAAACTACGAAGACTGGGATACTTACAATAGGTCAATATTGGACACTGTTGTCAACTGACAACAGGCATGTAATACAAAACATTACTCAAAAGAACAATACCTACATTTCACTAATACAGGTGTATAACTCAACAAAATCTTCACAAAATTGAGTCCTACCATGATCAACAAAGAGAGAAAGTACTTGACAATATCAAAACCCATCCACAAAAAAACAAACAAAAACACCTCAACTTGTGATAGTGGGAAGCTTTCTTATCCTCATTAAAGTCCACCACAATAACCAACTGTCAACAAACTTGAGGGCAAATGAACAAACACTATCCCCAGGAATCGGATACAGCCAAAATATATACTCCTCTCTGTTCTGTTATATAGAAATCCTAGGAAATTTACCTAAGACCACTAGAATAAACAAAATGAGTTTTCTGGATAAGATCACTGTCTTAGTTAGGGTTTTACTGTTGTGAATAGACACCATGACCAAGGCAAGCCTTATAAAGGACAACATTTAATTGGGGCTGGCTTACAGGTTCAGAGGTTCAGTCCATTATCATCCATGCAGGAGTATGGCAGCATCCAGGCAGGCATGATGCAGGAGGAACTGAGAGTTCTACATCTTCATCTGGAGGCTACTAGCAGAAGACTGAGTTCCGGACAGCTAAGATGAGGGTCTTAAAGACCAAACTCACAGTGACACACCTACTCCAAGAGGGCCACACCTTCTAAATAGTGCCACTCCCTGAGCCAAGCATATACAAAATCAGTATACAAAACTCAGTAGTATTTCAGTAACAAAATGAACAACCCTAAACTAGAATGTAATCCCACTCACAGTAGCACATAAACCACACATTGAAAACTACAAAACTTTGCTAGAAAAAAAAAGTGCAGGAACAAACTAGACAGCCACGTGTCAAGATGAATCCTAATCCACAAGATGAAAACATTAGTTCAAAATGAATACATAAGTTTAGAAGTTAAAACAATAAAATTTTGGAATAAAGTACTTGCTACTACTCTTCCAGAGGACAAGTTTGGTTCCCAGCATGTAGCTCACAACTAGAGCTCCACAGATCCAAAGACTATGGACTCTGAAGGTGCCTGCATTCAAATGCACAGATGCACAAACACACACATACACACACACACACACACACACACACACACACGCACGCACGCACACACGCACACACGCACACACTCTTTATAGTTACAAAAATGTATCTTAAAAGAAAAAGTAACAACATAAAAAAAAAAAAACAGTAGGAAAAGTAAAATGTTTAGAAGACAGGAAAATATTCCCTAATAACCAAAAATTCAATGAAGTGAACGTCATCAAAATTAAAACCTGATACACTTTAAAGACACCGATTTTAAAATAGAAGAAGCAAAAGATGAGAACACAAAGATCTCTTTCTTATAACTCAAGTAACCCAAAGTTTTAAATGAGCAAACCACATGAGAAATTTCAAAGATAACTAAAGGCTATAAAAAGCACATGAAACAAAGCTCTAGACCAGGCATACAAAACTAGTGCCTGGGAGGATGGAGCAGGAGGATTACACAGTTTGAAAGCAGCCTAGATTATAGATAATACTTTGTCTCAACCCTCTCCCAGAATGCTCTCAATCACCAAGTTAGGAATGAAATGAAAAACAAAAGCATTCCTTGTCCACTCAAAGAGCTATCTCAACCAGAGGCAGGCAGATCTGTGAGTTCCAGGCCAGGCAGGACTACAGAACCAGACCCTAGCTCAACAAAAATAAAGGTAGATCATAAAGCTAACACACAAGTACACCCACCTACAGAAACACTTGCATTAAAATGTTCATAGCTGAATGTCAGGCAGTAGAGGCACATGCCTTTAATCCCAGCATTCAGGTGGCAGAGATGGGCAAATCTCTGCTTCCAAGCCCAGCCTGGTCTACAGAGGGAGTTCCAGGACAGCCAGGGCTACACAGAGAAACCCTGTCTCGAAAAACCAAAACTTGGTGGTTAAGGGAATTCACAGCTGTCGTACAAGTAACAGTCCAAGCAGAAACAAATGCCCATGAGATATGAGTGGACAGACAAAAGGTAATAAATAAGATAAGCTCACAGAATTGTTCAATAAGAAGGAACTACCTACTGGCATATAATGTATCATAGACAAATATAGAGAAAATAAAATGCAAATTAAATACATCATTATTAACTGCAGTTGAGATTGAAGTGCAGATGGGTATGAGAGATTGTGAACATTATACAAGATTTACCTTGACAGCTACACAACTTACAGCCAATAAAACTTTGAATCTTTAATTGTTGAATTGAAACAAACGGCAATGAAAAGTCACTGAGGGCTCTTAGGCACATAGTATTAAGTATTAAGCAGATCAATTGCTTTCTTAGAATCCTCTAATGCATGGTGACTACGGGGTCTCACAGAGACTGCACACAGACTCAAAGAAAGGCCTCCTGCACCAGCACTTTCAGATCTAGTGCAAACCCAGAGCCACTGCAAGGAGTGCAAGAGTTAAACTCTAGGACACAGGCTCCGCCTGGCCACTATGTATTTTTTGTAACTAGTTTAATTAGGAGATAGCTAGGCTGGAGATGACTCTGCAGATAAAAGAACACAGGCTACTCTTGCAGAGGCTCCAGGATGGATTACCAGAACCCACACAGTGGTTCACAACCATCCCTACCTCCAGCTGCAGGGGATCTGTTCACCTCATTCAGCCTCTTTGGACACCAGAAACATGTATGGTGCACAAGCATACAAGCAGGTAAAATACTCAAACATTAAAAAAAAATTTTTTTTAAAAATCAAAACAATGACAAAATAAGCCAACAACAATAACACAACACAAGCAACTCAGCAAAACTTTATACATTTTGGTACAATGTGCTGGCTCAAAAGATATACTGAATATATCATATAAAGAGGTTATACATTGGAAATCCATGATTTAGAATTTTAAAAAATTTTGTTCAAATCAGACGCAGAAAGTAAGAGTCTTAAAGTGAGGAGGGTATCACAGGACAGTCAGTGGCTATTCAGTCCTCCTCTGAGCCTATCGCCCTCTTGAGCCTACACTGCAGCCAGGCTTTCTAATAATAGAAAATATTGCTCACAACATACCCCACCCACTCATCTATCCATTGTGGACAGCCAGTAAGAACGTCCTTCCAAGTTTTCTCCACTTCGGAAAACACATGTGTGCATGCACACACATGTCCATGCACACACACTGCATGTATCACTTGCCTTCAAACTCTGTTCTAAAATAACTATTTATTGTAGACTTTATCAAACTTTTCTTGGTTTGCATGTCTTTCCAAATGAGATCATGCTATTTGCTTTTATTCAGTGTCACTGCCAAGTCCCTGAAGCCACATTTGAACATGTAAGGCGATGGCAGAGTCTTCTAGCAAGCGCATTCTTCCTCTCATTTAAAGCCACCACCACAAAAATAACAACACTCTCACCTCGACATTTGCTCATAAAATGTGCTCTCCACTTCTCTAATTCAACTTTCCCCATCTGGGAAGTAAATCAGTACCTTGAAATCCACACCTGAGACAACAAGAGGGAGAGGGAGAGGCACACCTTGTTTCTAGATAAGAACTCTGTACCCCTGCCCAGTGCTGTAACTGTTAATTTTCCTATTATTCTTAAAGCCTGCTGTTTGGAACCTTTGTCTAGTTATTAACAGACTATATAGATTTGGATTTTTTAAAAGTATTTATTAATACTTTAAAATCTGGCAAAAAAAAATTCAATAAAATGCTTTGTGAAGCTACTAACTTTTATACAAGGGGAGGGGGAGACCTACAAAGAAACTTAGCAATATGTTCAGAGTGCTGTCATCACAGGAGCTATGCCAGTAACTATTCTTCCTCTGTGTCCTTCTGCCTCCCTGCAATGACTTTTACTGTGTTTGCCCAAGAG
This sequence comes from Grammomys surdaster, assembly GCF_004785775.1. Lineage (NCBI taxonomy): Eukaryota > Metazoa > Chordata > Mammalia > Rodentia > Muridae > Grammomys > Grammomys surdaster. The sequence continues at coordinate 3,723,452 of NW_021621113.1, read as the reverse complement.
TAGATGTTCACACTGAGGATGGAGTGAATACACAGGGTGTATCCAGATGCTAGGCAATCCCCAACTGCTATGAAGCTACAGGTACAACCTGAGCAACTTGAGGAATTTATCAAAGGCACAGAACACCAGGACACTTCTAGGATAAAGGGACTGTCCTTTGCTTATGCAAAGTACTTGAAATGTCATCAGTGGCAAGAGATTTCTAGCGTTCAAGGTGGTGTTAGAGTAATGGTTCTTACCCAGGTTTAAGCTTGAAGAGGATCCATGTGAAGAGAGGGAAGGAGGTGGTGTCTGTGAATGTCCTGGTCCCTGACTAGGGAGAGGCATGCCCACGGGTCCAGGAGAGGAGGAAAAGCTAAGGCTGTTATAAAAACTGTGTCCAATGGGGGCCAAGCTGCTCGATGTCCTCTTATAAAGGTCACTGCTGCCAGTCAGGGAGTCACGGCGGGAGCCACTGCCAGTGTTGGAGTTTGCAACTAAAATGGAATTAAAACAATGCAGATAAGAACAGGCCTGTTCTTTGAAGAACAAGCCCAGTGGCCTGTTCCTAACACTTTGATCCAGACTCCTTACCACCGCAAATGTGTCAGCAGAGACAGCCTAACTGTTAAGGTAGCAGTTCTAGGGACAGCTAAGTCATAAAGAGGACATGGCTTGGGTAACAGAGCTGTTCAAGCCATCACACAAATATGGCAAGTTTACCTTCCTTTAGTGTCACAGACAGAATGGGATGGGGACAGGTTAAAAAGCCCTGATGGCCAAATGAGCTAGGGGAAAGTGAAAGGAAATGACCTACAAGGAATGCCTTCCATCAGCTGAAAGGTTCTAGCAGAAAAACGGAATGGGGGGTTGAGGGGTGGGGGGGGGGGGGGGGGGGGGGGGAAGATGTGTAATCGGGGCACTGGCCGCTCCACGGAACTTTCTAATGCAGGCCTGTCATCTTTGGGAGCTACTGCTAGCCTAAAACTCTGATTTAGTACACCTTCTCTCAGACATGCCATTCTGTTCTGAAATCACACTGTTGATAACCACTCCGAGTATCCCATTGTCCACAGACTACATTCTTGCGTACTTCTCCCATCAAAAACAAATATTTTGGTCTAGCATCCTTCCTCCCAATGTTCCACAGCATCTCCCTTACCGCTGTTCAAAACACTGGATAAAATGTCTGTTTAAGATGTTCAAGCCAAGCCCCAGGCACAGGTCAGAATGTGGAGCGCCCAGGGTGCAACCTTCTGTGATTCCTTCTTCCTCAGCCTAACATCTACATTGCTAGAGTCCCTTCCACAAGCTCCCTAATGCCTGAAGAACCTCTTTTTAGTTTTCAACACCTGAAACAAACTGACAAAGTGAACCTAAGTAAGTAGCAACAGAAATATGGACCCAAAAGAGGCCCTGGCTGCATAACTTGATTTCTATAATCCAACATCTCAAAGGTTAGGTGGGCTGGCTAGACTGCCAGGGACTTGGTCCACATCTGCCTGTGATATCTGTGCAGGATGTCATGCACTGTCAGGGTTCCAGAAAGATTACAAATCTTTCAAATTTGTTTTAACAGCCTCTCAACCTAACTTGTACCTGCTGTTCCAAACCCTCCAAGGGCCGATCCCAGGGTGGCACCAAGGGAACTGCTACTTCCGAATCCCAAGGACGTGTTGGCAGGCTGGGCAGAGCCCTGAGAGAAGAGGGAGCTGCTCTGGGAGTTACTGCTCAGAGAGTTGTTGCCATAGAAAGAGCTGGAAGCCAGATTGTTACTGGGCTGCTGCTGAGGCTGGGGCTGGGGCTGCTGGGTGCCCAAAGGTCGAAATGGTCCATTTGTAGTTCCAGCAAGACCACCGGCTGCTCCATTTGCTGAAGCTGCAGCAGCTGCCACAGCTGTGAGGAAGAAAGCACAGCATTAGGCTGACAAAGGTGCTAGCCACATACCCAGATTGTACTATATCCGCTTTAAAAAAAAAAAAATACTTTTAATGCTACATTATCTTTTCAAGGAACAAAGACTTTATAAAGAACTGTACAAATCCACTTTGATGCCTTCATCTGAAGCTTTTACTATCTATTTCTATTATGGACTTGAAGTAAAAATTCCACGCAACAAGCTCTCTATGCTGGAAGCAGATTTAAAGTGGCTCCAGTTTAAAAGTGGCTCAAGCATTATATAGATCCATTAAATACAACAACTTCCTAAAAATCCCAAATTCTACACCTACTCTCACATGAGATGTTTCTTCACAAAACTCTTTTGTCCATATATCTAAGTCCTTCAGTCCTACACTAACCTCTTCTTAAACATGCAGAGTAGCCCTCTACTCTCATCCACCACTCACGCATCCATGTATTTAGGGACAGGATTGCATTATGTAACCCTGACTGGTATGGAATATGAACTCAAGAGATCCACCTGCCTCTGCCTCCCAAGAACTGGAATCAGAAGTGTGTGCTGATTCTCATATTTAACAAAAAACCAAAAAAACAAAAAAACAACCCTCATGAAAAGAGCTTAAGAAGACAAATTCTCGCCGGGTGGTGGTGGTGCACGCCTTTAATCCCAGCATTTGGGAGGCAGAGGCAGGCGGATTTCTGAGTTCAAGGCCAGCCTGGTCTACAGAGTGAGTTCCAGGACAGCCAGAACTACACAGAGAAACCCTGTCTCGAAAAACCAAAAAAAAAAGAAGAAGACAAATTCTCTGCACCACCAATGGATGCACTGCTATGGCTGTCCTCTAGGGTCCCCATAGTTTTACTCCGGCCCTATACCAAAGCAACCCTCCCCAACCCAGAGGGAGGCTAGGAAAACAAAAATATGTTAGCCTTTGAATGCTGCCTGCTGTGCCATTTCCTGTGCATCTAACCAGGTGCCACACAATCACCAACAGAATCTGAATCTACCTAACTGTCCTGTAGCTTCTGATTCTCTTTGAAATATTACAGGGTTAAAAAAAAAATAGATTTCCTAATTAAGGACCATTAGAGCCTGTCTGAAGACTCCACTGTCAGCCACCCTTCCTTCCCCTTTAGCTCCCTCACTAGCGTCCTCCAAAATGAAGCTCACCTGCTTGTGCAGCTGAGGAGCTAATGATGACTGGGGCTGGAGCAACAAGCCGAACTGGAGCTCCGAGGCCATTTCTTGCCCCTGCATTCACCACAAGGGCACCAGTTTGGTCATAGTAAGCAGCAGGTGCCAAGACTGGATAACCTGGGGAGAGTAAGCAGCACACAAGTAGAAACCATGTGGGTTAGTCTCCACTTCCAAGGTTTTATCCACTATGCAACATATTAGGTGGAAATTCCTCAAACAAATGATTTTGTGGGTATTAAACCACATGGCCATTCTAAGTGACATGATGAAATTTAACAGTACTCCTCCCTACAAACGCCACCTGCCCGTCAGTGGTCAGTCGCATCAGTATAGGTGCTGCAGTGCTTGACTACTGAGCCTACTGATGAGCATTCCAGTTACTACAGTCCACGGGAGCTCTTAGCTGTGGTGTGGGCTGGATAAGAATGGTCTCTATAGGCTAGTATATTTGAATACTTACAAGTTTGGCCTCCGTGGTGGTATCACAGGAAGCTGACTTTGGGATTCAGAAGCTCACACCAATCCCACTTAGCTCTCTCTGCCTCAGGCTTATGGATCAAGACAGAAGCGCTCGCTCAGCTACTATTCCAGCACCAAGCCTGCTGTCATGTTCTCTGCCAGTAGGACTTGGATGGATTCTAACACCCTGAAACTGTAAGCCCCAAATAAACTCACTATTCTGTAAATTGCTTTAGTCATGGTGCCTTATTTCAGGAATAGAAAAGTAAGACAGATACCAGTCTCCTACTGGGCATTGAATGCATAGTTTATGGTATAAACAAAATTCAGTACTAACCACTCTGAGTCACACACATGAGTCGTGCAACCCACAATAATCAAAGAAACTTCTGAATTATACAAGGAAAATATATATTGGGTACCAACATATTATAAATAGAGACAAATCCAGCTTTGGGATTACAGGGACCTGGATATACAACCTGACTCTGTCACTTACACAGCTGAAATTCCTCATATCTCTGAGCATTCATTATCAGCTCTACAAAAGGCCTTGGGAAAAATTAAAGAAGGGTCTCACAGCACTTAAGGGACAGGAATACTGTCTTCTGCTGGTCAATTTAGGACAGGGAATACCGTTCCATTAAAGTGCTAGTCAAGACCAATTTATTGTTTTCTTTACTACACAAGGAACAGAAGCATGAGTACAACCACCACAGTATTTGCAAAACACACAGTAAACCAGGATAAGTACCCACACGACAGTGAGAAGAGCCAGACTAGGTTCAACTGACAAAAGTATTCACTGCGACTAAGAATCTCCAGGTCTTAATAAGAATTGTGTGCACACGCATAGGACACCTAACACAGAGATTAAGTAACAAAATACACAAGGCAAGTTGAGGCTTCTCAGTTTATAAATGGCTATATTCAGACAGGAAAGTGTCATAAAATTAAGGACCAGTTTCAATTAAGTACATGACATCAATCTATGTCCAACAACAAGGCAGTGAAAAGACCAACAGACAGTGGTGACACATGAATTCATTTACAACTCAGTGGGAACCAAATGGCACTGAGAAATCCTACAAATACAAACTATTAAGAGAACAGAAGGATTCTTTTGCTTAGTCAAGCTACTCAAACACACAGGTTGAATGCTGACCAAAACCAAAGACTACTGTGAAAACAGGATGTTCCCTCTGTCCACTTTAAGTCCTGAGGCAAAAGAGACCAACAAAGCGAAGCTCACCTTCTCACATATACAGACACACATTTCCGTCATGTGTTCAGATGACCACAACCAACGGCTGGCTCAGAACACAGCTCTCGTCAGAGACCTCTGGTCTAAGTGAGGGCAAGTAGGGATCATCCCTGCCAGTCCGCAGTCCTAAGCCAAAAACACTCCCTCAATTCATACTTTTTGACCCCACAAAATTATTAGGAACATCAGTGCAAATCTTACCTGGCATGCCTGCAGCCAATCCTTGTCCAAAGGCGAGTGCAGAGTTCACTGCTGCCGCTGCTACAAGGGGATCTGCTTGTTGTCCCTGCTGGTTCTGATTTGGAGTCAAAGGACGCTGGCTAGCTCCTCCACGAAGAACCTAGGAATAAGAAACAGAAATGCTGTCTCACAGGAGTTACAGAGGACACACCACATGCTCTACTAGAGTCAGTATTTTAAAGGAGAGCAAAAATAAAATGGTGCCTTTTTTCCTTTTTGGTTTTTCCAACCAAAGTAGGTTTTTTCTGCGTAGCCCTGGCTGTTCTGGAACTCACTCTGTAGACCTCAAACTCAGAGATCCACCTGCTCTGTCCTGAGATTAAAGGTATGAGCCACCACTGCCAGGAATAAAATGTTTATTATAATGGTTTCATCACATGGAATGACTACTAGGGTAAAAATTCAATTCATCCCATCATATGGTAAAAGTCCATTTTAGTATACTTTGTTGTAAGTACAACCTTTAGAAAAAGTAGATTATGCCAGACGGTGGTGGCACATAGCTTTAATCCCAGCATGAGTGAGGCAGACGTAAACAGAGAAACCTTGTCTTAGAGAGGGGGGTGGGTGGGTGGGGGAGACAGAGACAGAGAGGCATGGGGGCGAAGACAGACAGAGAAACAAAAGAGAAAAACTGGAATATAGCATTGCTCTTTAATCAAATAGTTCAGACAATAAGAACTATAAAGAAGACTGGCAAACTATGTGCACTCTAGTCAATAAGGAAGATATAGTAACAGGGCTGGAGAGATAGCTTAGCTTAACAGTAAGAACTCTTAATTAAGGACCCAGGTTGTGTTCTCAGCACCCACACGGAGGCTCACAATTGCCTGCAACTCCAGTTCCAGCAGAGCCAATGCCCTCTTCTGGCCTTGCAGATACCAGGGGACACATGTGCATACATACATGGAGGCATAACACTCTTGTACATATAATAAAAGTAAATAAATTGAAGGAAGGAAACACAGTGCAATGTCAGAGTTCTGTCACGTAGGTGACAAAAGACTACAAAGGACTAGGAGGATCAGCCCAGATGGGGCAGTCTCAGAACCGAGTGTAGAAGTATCTGTACATGCTACACAGCCACCTCCAAACTCAGTGTGTAACTCAGGGAAATTCTGAACTATTTATCACCCTACCTCCACTAGGCATGCCACCATGCTCAGTTGTACATGGTGCTAGGGATGGAACCCATGGCTTTATACGTGCTAGGAAAACACTGAGCTAATACCAACTAAGCAAACTCCCAAACCAAAGCACAAAATTCTTAACTACAACATTTTCTTTTTCTTTTTTAATCTTGTATGGAGCTTTAAGTGAAAATGGGCCCCAAAGGTTCATGTCTGACTACTTTGTCTCCAGGTGGCAAAAATATGTTTGAGAATAATTAAGAGGTGTGGCCTTGTTGGAGAAGTAGGCCAGTAAGAGTGAGCTTGGAGTTTCCCAGTATGCTCTTTGGTTCCCACTTGTGGTATGAGATGTGGACTAACACTTTTTCTCCCTGCCCTCTCTCTTAGCTGTTACTACTACCTTCCCCTCAGCCATCATAAACTCTACCCTTTAGAACCTAAGCCCTCTTAATTGTGGGTGCGTGTGACAGTTTCTGTGTAGCCCTAGCTGTCCTGTAACCCTCCCCTGACATTCTTGCAGGGCATGGTGATTCACACCTTTAATCCCAGCACTCAGGAAGCAGGGGCAGACAGATCTCTGAGTTCAGAAAACGGCCTGGTCTACACAGTGAGTTCCAAGATAATCTAGTGCTACACAGTGAGACCTTGTCTCAAAAAAAAAAAAAAAAAAAAAAAAAAGAGGGGGGCGCATTTTTGACAAAAGTCATTAAGTTTGCTGCCCAAGCATGTGAACCAGAACTCAAAGCCCAGCACTGACATAATGGTCATGGACTTATCATCCCAGTGTCAAGAGAAGAAGAGACAGAGGATTCCTGGCTCACTGGCTGGATAGTCCAGCCTAATTGGTGAGTGCCAGGTATGGGTGAGAGATACTTGTCTCAACAAACAAGGTGGTTGGCTCCTGAAGAATGACAGCAGAGGCTAATAATCTCTGGCCCGTGTAACACTCCACAACACTAATAGTCAACTGAGTGAGCACGGGAGCAGACATGTGGACATGCGCACAAAGGCACTCAGCATTTTGTGACGAAGAGCAACATCAGCTGTGACAGACACACGCACGCACACACACAGAGGCACCCCGTGTTTTATGAAGCCATCAATATCAGCTGTGAGTCACTTGCACACAGATGCACTCACAGGCACTCACTGGTCTGTCAGTGGGACACACCACACACCGCCCACCCTCACAGAGCGACTTTACCTGCTGCTGTCCCTGCTGGGCCTGAGGAGCACTCTGCTGAGTAGCAGAGTTTGTGGCTGCTGCAGCTGCAGCAGCTTGCTGCTGGAAAAGACTGGCAGGATAGACACCCCATGGTGTGACTCCATAATACTGGTGAGGAACCACAGCTGGGCCTAAAAGGAACCAGAGAAAGGTAAGAGAAGTTTAAAAAACATGATCTTAGAATCCAGATCTTGAATGGTGAGATCCAAAAAATATTAAAGAACACGAAGATTTATGCTAGCTAGTATTAACGAGAGAGGAGGGAGGGCCTAAGACTGATGGTATTCGATCCTCGTGGCAGGGTCTTCTGAAGCCAGGTTGCACTACAGGCAGACACGCATGGGTAAGGTGATAAAGCTACTGAAAAGAGGCTGGGAGGGGAACTCAAGAAATGGGACTTAGAAACAGGAGAAGCCGCTGAGACATAGATCTGTTTGTCAGACAAGGTGGTGCTATGTAGCCCAGTCTGGCTTCAAACTAGAACCCTTCCTTAGCCTCCTGAGTGCTGGATTATAGGCGTGAACCAGCATACTCAGACGAAGTAATGTTTACCCCATGAGAGAAAAGATGCATGACAGACATCAGACAAACTTTGCGGTGAAAGAGAAACACACAGAAGGTGCATGAGCTTAAACAGAAAGGAAAAGAACAAATTCCATCTGTGTTCTGCCTTCACCAGTCACCTGAGGACTAGCTGAGCCTACCAAGACTCTGCATCACTAACCCCAGATGCAATCTATGACCCTTCTCATAACCAGACCTCCACATACAATTTGACTAATTTTTTCCATGTTTAAAGTCACAAAAGTTATTCACTACAACCACACACTCATATACTGTTATATCAAGTCTCACATTTCAAGCCAACTGCTATTGACAAAAGCACAATGCACCTTAACCCTGACTCACACAGAAACTCAACACTCTGCTCCAAGCCAACTGTTCACCTTCTTTGTTGATAAGTGACAGCTCCAAAGTCCGCCACATAAGGCAAAGCAGCAAATCTGAACATAATAAGGTGACTCAGAGTAGCCAGGGGGGCCAAAGTCTAGGTCAAAATTCTATGCTGAAGTTGGTACCAAAAAAACAAAAAAGATGTGATTTCATCCTCAAGACAGTGACAGGGTTCTAAGAATAAATAGTTTTAGTGTATTTTACATAATTAACAAACTTACCCAAGAAGGACAAAGTAAGAAAGTGTTCAAAGAGCTCCTGGAATCTGGTGAAACACACCTTCCTTCTCAGTCACAGCACAAAGCTAAGCACGTGCAGCATGACTGACAGTGGGCAGCCTTCCATTTATGCTCCAAGATGTTCCCAACAGTACAGCTGTGCTGGCAAGAACTGCTTCTCATTAAACCAAAATACACCAGCATACACTCACAAGGTTCTACACCACAGGCCAGTCAGACTGCATCACTGCCTAACAATAGGCTCCAGTATTTCTAGGTGGTTGCTGTTTGATGCCTATGGCTCACCATGACCAAGAATGCCCACAGTGTTGTTGAGGAAATGTGTTAAAATACAGACCATCTTCTTACGGTAAAGATATGGATTCAAGTGTCTTGTTGACTTCAGAACCTAAACAAGTCAAGAGCCTGCTCTCCACGTTAAAGAAAACGACAAGTCTCCAAACTCATCTGACAAGTGGCCATAGACTAGTAAGGTAAAGAAAGCCACAAGGCGGTGCGGGGAGGGGAAAAGGGTACTAAAGGAAACTGTCCTAGTGCCTGGGTTTCTTGTTCACATAGCAGGTGGACCAGGTTAACAGTGTGGCCCTTTGGATTTTGAGAAGATGGGTGTGACCTGCAAGGACAGACAGCACCCTAAATACTTACTCTTTGCCTTCAAATTCTTGAGCAGGTACTTCTACTACTTGGACCTTGGTCATGGGGTCAAAATTAAACTCCCCAGAGTGCTTCACTGAAATTGGCTAAACAGAACTCCTGGTTCAATTTCCATGTTAACAAAATCCTTCTTAACATGGTTTGGGTATGTAATGTCTCTTGGTCACTTGGCAGACTATTTAAATCATCTGTAGTCTAGATAATGTGCAAACAACCTATCATCTCATTAACTATACATTCATCGTTCTAATGATGAAAAACTCAGAACAACAGCACTAAGGACAGTGCATAGCACTTGGGTGTGGCAAACAGCAGTGGTGGCCAGGCAAGGTCATACTACTGACAGGGCTGCCATCCAAATCAGGGAAGCAATTCTGGAGAAAACCTACATCATCACTGAGAACCACACCAGAGGTAAATGGACTGCAGAACAGTCACTGAAATCTTACATTGAAACTAAGTTGAAACGAGTGTAACTTAATGGGTGTGCATCCTAAAAGTTTCAGAGGTTATTTGTTGTCCTTGTCCTCATATTGAAATGAAGCCACTTAACATTTATGGCCCCTCTGAGATAGCAACTGTGCTACAGAGTCAAAGGAAAAAAAAAATCAAAATTCGGGAAGGGAAAAGACCATTGTGGATCCATCCACAAGCAAATAAAACCGACAGTTGTCAACAAGAGAAACAACAGGTAATCCAGACTACAGTCAGATCATCCCAGGCACAAACCATGATTAATATCCAGAGACAAAGGCCCAAGTCCGTGCAGTAAGGAACCTGAAGTCAGATGGGGCTGGCTGTAGTGTATGGTGTGAGCCAACGTGACCATTCAAGGAAAAAAGCGTGGTGAATTGGTCAGCTTCACACCCAAGTCATGGAGAGAGAGTGGATGATATACAATGAACCAGCCTCAGCCAATCTTCAAACTTCCAACACTAGAGCTCCTCTGTGGTACTAATCCCAAGGACCAACCATCATCTTCTCCTAAGGCTCTGATGATGAGCATAACAATAACAATGACAGTAACAGTACCATGCCACATTTCAGAGCAGGGAGACGAGGAATCCAAGGGAGAAGTGTTAAGATTTATGCTCAAAAGCTATGCAATTTAGGGGACCAGAGGAAGGGAAAGCCACAAAGTCATGAAGGTAAGAAAGCAGTGAGCTCCCTATGAAACCAGCAGAAAAAGCTGAGCAACTACCCTGTACTATCAAAAAGCAATTCGGTGGACCCAAGCTACTGTGGGACAGAATAAGTGACCACCTTATTTTCCTAGGCAGAACGGGACAATAGCTAAGCAGAGAATTATGACTGACAAGAGACTGGCACTAAAATCAGGAGACACTTGATTGGAGACATGGATTTGGCAGAGTAGAAAGAAGGCATGCCCATTTCGAAGGACTTTTCTAGCAGGTGAGCAAATCCCTCATGCAGCACATGTCTCACCGAGTGTCGCTGCTGCAGCCAATCCAGCTGTGTAGGGGTCCGTCCCTGGGGGAGCAGCGCTGATGATGTATGGGTTGGGGACAAACGCAGCGGGAGCTAAACCTGCTGGAAACATACCTGTCAGTAAAAACAAACGACCAAACTGCAGCCCTACTACACACCTCTCTAGTTTGGCTAGCATTCCAGGCTATAGATGAAGGGAACAAAAGGGAAGAGAAAACAGGCTGAAAGTAAAGAGGAATTTCACAAAGATAATATAACCTCAATAAAGTCATAGTGATTGTGTGTGTGTGTGTGTGTGTGTGTGTGTGTGTGTGTGTGTGTTTCTATGTGTATGCACAGAGAGGATAGAGGAAGACAATAGTTGTCTTCCTCTATGGCAGTGGTTCTCAACCTTCCTAATGCTACGTACAAACCTTTAATTCGGTTTCTCATGTTGTGTTGACTCCAAACCATAAAATTATTTCATTGCTATTTCATAATTGTAATTCTTCTACTATTTTGAATCATAATGAAAATATCTGGTATAGGAGCCCAAAGGTTGAGACCTATAGTTCTAAGGCTTTCTACCTTATTTTTTTTTAAGACAAGTTGTCTTGCTGCACATGAGGCTTGGCATTTTAGCCACACAGATAGGCCAGCAAGCTCCTCCCCAAAGCTAGGATATCCTTGCCAACAGGTGAGTACTGAACATTTCAACTCAGGTCTTCTTGCTTGCCTAGCAAATATTCTTACCTACCAAGCTTCACCCCAGTCCTGGTCGGCTCTATGAAGTGGGAGTCTCACTATGTATCTTACTCTGTCCTTGAACTTACTTCCCTTGAATCCTCCTGCCTCAGTCTTCAAAGTGCTAAGACTACAATGCCCAGTTTAGACCATTTTGGGCAACCTCTCCCATCTTTACGAAAGAAATGTTTGCAACAAATCATTTATATATCATTTTTGTATTGCTTCCTTGCTAAGATCAAACCCCAGTCTCCTGAATGCTAGGCAATCCATCTACCTCCAAGATTTACCTGGCCCTGTTACAGTTTTAAATACAGCTAGACAGACTCTTAGGAATTAATTTTACTGTTTGTATTGCTGGAGACACTGAATCCATTTACCTGGCCCTTTTACAGTTTTAAATACAGCTAGACAGACTCTTAGGAATTAATTTTACTGTTTGTATTGCTGGAGACACTGAATCCACTGTGTATACACTGAGTTCCATCTCCAAGTCTTTTTTTTTTTTTTTTTTGGTTTTTCGAGGCAGGGTTTCTCTGTGTAGCCCTGGCTGGAACTCACTCTGTAGACCAGGCTGGCCTCGAACTCAGAAATCCGCCTGCCTCTGCCTCCCAAGTGCTGGGATTAAAGGTGTGCACCACCACCACCCGGCGCCATCTCCAAGTCTTGAAATCATATTAATTTACAATTTTACTATTAAAATTGTTTCAAATACTCTTATTAAATGAGGAATTCTCTTTATTAAAAACGTTTCAAAACAGTTTTGGTAATAATGACAATTTACATGAGAACAGCACTGGCAGGGTCTTTGTTGCAACTAGGGTGGAATTCAACAACCTTCTTCCTTGTATACCACATGCAGTACTGCCATGGCCTTTCTGTTCATTTCTGTTACTTTTAAAGCAAGAATTAAAGAAATCACTCCTCCCACTTAGTTACAGTCAGGGTATTTTGTTTTGAAGAACCCTTAAGAAGGTGTGGGAGGGCTGCCAGGCATAGCAGTCACATCTGTGATATCAATACTTGGGAGGATGAGGCAGGAGAACTGACATGAGTTTAAGGTCAGCTGAGACTACACCATGATCCTGTCTCAGATATCTAAAACTAGAGGTCCAAGGTCAAAGTGAAGAGTAAAATGCCTGCCAAACTCATCCCAAGAAGAGGAAGAAAAGATGGATCTTAAAGGAAAAAAAGCACTATCTGCTGTTCAATAAGCTGAGAAGCTGATTCATCTATTCATGACTGCAACAACCTAAACACAGGTATGGAAGTAGCCCTGGCTGGCTTGGAACTCACTATATTGTATGTAAACCATGCTGGCTTTGAACTCATAGAGGTCCTCCTGCCTCTGTCTCCCAAGTTCTGGAGATGTGTGCATCACCACACCCAGCAATGTGGCCTGAAATCTTACCAAGAAGTATCAGTAGTCATTTCTCTAGTAAATTATTTAAATCCTGAAGGGGGTGGATAGATTCTAGAGAAGTATTCTGAGTTCAGGTCTAGCGCATCAAAAATAAAATATGGGGCAAAAAATAACTGGATACAAGAAAGAGGCCGCTTATTCTGTACCAGGCATTTGTCTGAATTCCATCCACCCTTGCCTTGACACAAGGAATCACTATATAATCCAGGCTCACCCCAAATGTATTATGTATTGTACAGATCAGATTGGCCTGGAACTCACAGCATCCTCTAAACTCTGTCTCCCAAGTGTTAGGATAGACTTTGATATTAGTTATTAGATATTAGATATAAGTTTTCCCAGCATCTACCTCTCCTAAATAGAAAGAGACACGGGCTTAAAGGACTTACCGATGTGAGGCTGGTGGGCTGCTGCAAGTGCATACTGCTGCTGCTGGGCAGCTGTCAACTGCTGAACAGCAAGTGCATTGGGTCTTTGGAAAAGCTGAGGCAAGAGAAAGATGTTATAGTCAGACAACTGTCCTGTGAAATGTTTGAAATCTCTTAACAATTTCATTAGCCTCTGTTACACATGATAGTTGACAAAACAGGATGCCTGTTCCACTCTCTGGAGGAATAATACTTCAGTCTATCCATTCTCTCTTACCTCAATTACCTCTCCATAGACTGGTCCTATGTCTCATGTTCCCTAAACTCCTGATATACACACATATGAAAAATTCTTAATAGCAACCAGCAAGTGTGTTACAGCACAGAGTGATTAAAGGTATACCTTAAAGTCAGGTAAAAACACTGCAAAGTGACTTCCACATGATCCCGAGGGCTAGAGTCTACCCAAAGGTCTTTTAAGACCCAACAAGTACTGAGTTCTTACCCAGTCATGCCTTGGAGAAGATGAGAAAAGTCTCTAGAAAAATGATTTTGCATATGTTCCTAAAATAGCAGCTCTTCTGAATAGATGAATTAGAAAAAATGCCTGACTTTGAGAGTTTCAGGGTCTCCTAATCTTATTCTTCTTGGGCAGTGAAAAGAAGAGAAGTGCAGCTATTGACAAATTTCTACTAAACCAGCAAGGTTCCTAACTCAAGTCTAACAACCTGAATCTAATCCCTAGGACCTACAAACTGTCCTCTGACTCTCTACGCTGGTGGCATCTGCACTTGCACACAAAATTTTAATTTACAGGAAAGAGAGAAAATTGTAAAACACTTCCCACGAAAATGACCCCATGAATGCATTAATTAATATAGAATATTCACAGTCAGTGATTCACCTACTCATTTAATAAATATTGACTATGCAAGGGACAGGAACACTTCATCCTAAAGAGTGATAAAGAAAGAGGAAGCTGATAGCCTGAGGGTAAAGAGCCTCAAAAGGCATCCTTCCAGAGACAAACTGCTGAACAGTCCTGTTTCCATAACACAGCTTCCAACCACCTACTCTTTCTACAGGACCCATCAACAGCCAAGTTCACATCACTAGGTGATATCTAACAAATAATACAGACCTTGAACTACAGCCATATTTATCAAGAGACAACAGAAGGTGCCATCACCTTAAAACTACCACTGCAACTATTCTTACTGTTAGTATATACAATAGAGATTTAACTGTGGCCTCACACCCTACCTCTGTCTCAAACAGGTCTGGAGAGATGGTTTAGCTAATTAGAGCATTTGTTGCTTTTGAGCCAGGTTCAATCCCAGGACCTATGTGGGTACCAGGTAAAGATGTGGTACATATATATATACATGTATGCATACATGCAGGCAAAACATTCATACACATAAGCCTAAAAATATTTTGGTAATTTTTTTATGTACATTGGTGTTATGAGGGAGTCAGATCCCCTAGAAAAGGAGTTACAGACAGTTGTGAGCATGTGGGTATTGAGGATTTAACCTGAATCTTCTGGGCAGCCCGTGCTCTTAACCATTGAAACATCTCTTGAACCATCTCTCCAAGCACTTACAAATATTTTTATATAAAAAGTTGCATATGTTGAACACAGTGGCCACTTTAACCTGAATCTTACTTTCTGTACTTCAAATCATTCTTTTAAAACAAACAAACAAAAAAACAGATTTTCATCTCGCTAGTCCCTAGGAAACATAATCATACACAGATTAAAAACAAAACAAACAAAAACCCTCTGGCTTTCCTTTTCAAAGGTTAAAGAAAAATGTCACCACGACACCGATAAAAATAAAAAGGTATTACCTCGCACACCTCTAATATCAAGCAGTGAAATAGAGAGATTAGATGAATTTCTCAAGCACCCTAAAATGGGAGCTAGTCAGTGTATCTTAGAAGCTGCATTTATGTATGGGCTTTCCAAGATTATCTCAAGAACAGTGTCTCTAGCAACTGGAGGCAGTCTACACAAGAGAAGTAGCCAAGACAAGGGGAAAAAAATAAAAAAGGCCAGGAATATAGCTCAGTGATCAAACATTCACTTAGCATGTATTAAGCCCTGGGTTCAATCCCAAGTATCAAGAAACAATTTTAAAAAGCAAACAAATAAAAACCAAGGTAAAAGCCACATAAAAACCTAAAACTTTCTGAAACAGACATATTCTCAACAACTGCTTCTATTTGCTTCTATGTTACCCTCACAGCCCTGCTTTAAACAAACCTATCTCACTGAAAAGTCCCACCGTTGGGCTTGCATATAGTATGGAACTGGGAGATAATGGTGAGACATGGAAAATGTCACTGCTGAGGGCATCCTGACAGGATCCAACAACACTCCAGCCGTTCCTCCCTACATCTTTCATATACTTGGTATTTATACACTGTAAACACTCACAGAAACACACATGTGAATACCGTAAAAGCAGTCCTGCCACGTAACCTAAATCTGCAGTCCCCACCCTCTTGTGGTCACAGTTCAAGGTAAGGATTATTACTTCTAACAGGAACCACATACATTAGCCTTGCAAGAGGCTACATGTATGTAGCCTGGGGTTAACGACTGCTTAACAATTAGTGATTATGGGGCTGGAGAGATGGCTCAGCGGTTAAGAGCACCGACTGCTCTTCCAGAGATCCTGAGTTCAATTCCCAGCAACCACATGGTGGCTCACAACCATCTGTAATAAGATCTGATGCCCTCTTCTGGTGTGTCTGAAGAGAGCAATGGTGTATTTGTATACATAAAATAAATAAATAAATAAATAAATCTTTTAAAAAAACAATTGGTGATTATAATAAAAACGGGTGATTTTCTTTTTGAGAGCATTTTGTAGTAAATATAACAAAAGCTAATTATGCATCTATAGCCATCATATTTTATTATATACTAGATTCTATCAATTTTGTCATATTCTCTTTGGTACAATACTAACTAGAAGTAGAGTACTCAGAACAAAACTGGGTAACTGGCAAGTGACAGTCTCCAAAGGTCCTTAAAAATTCACACTAACAACTTCTTATGGCAAACCCAAGTTCTGCTACCACTGTCATAACTAGGAAGTGTCTATGGCAGGACAGCACAGATGAGCAAGCAAGCACTATGCTAATTACAGTTCGACCACAGAGAGCACAGGGCAAATCCAGCAAATATTTCATAGTCATATAGGATTCACAATGAATACTGAAAGCACAGTTTGGGTATCTATGACAAAGTGCTTTGACTTCCAAAAGCTCAAAAACACACAACACAACAGTGCCATTCAGTGGGCTTTGTATAAAAGATAGTTATTACCAGTATAAAACTCCCACAAGCGGTCCTTTGTATGGTCTCTCTCTCTTCTCCCTAATGTCATGCATACACGCACGCATGCACGCGAGCACACACACACACGTTTTTGGAAGTTACAAGGAAAGATGCTAAGTTATCACAAAAGAAGAGTTTTCTTGTTATACTCCTTTCAAAAAAAGTTGCAGATAAAGTTGACCAGGAAGGTGAAACAAATCTACAAAACAAAAGCCTCTGCATTCCTAGGGAAAGAAGAGGGAAAGGGAACAGCCTAATACTAGAGACCAAAAGATGGCACCATTTTCTTTTTGTTTCAAGTTTTACCGTTGTTTATGTGTCTTAGACAAGCGTCAATAGTCTATATACATACAAGCACACCAAACACCCATATACATTAAATAAATAAATGTTATATTTAAACAACAAAACCTTCACTGTTCCTTAACAGATAAAAAAAACTAATTC
Source organism: Grammomys surdaster (assembly GCF_004785775.1). NCBI lineage: Eukaryota > Metazoa > Chordata > Mammalia > Rodentia > Muridae > Grammomys > Grammomys surdaster. The sequence goes on along the minus strand of NW_021621113.1, from coordinate 3,706,446 downwards.
CAATCAATCATGGTGGTGCATGCAGAGAATCTCTGTAAGTTTGAGGCCAGCATAGTCTACATGAGTTCCAGCACAGCAGGGGGGAGGGGTAAGAAGCTGGGTAGAGGTAGATATTGATTTTGAGGTCACAGATCAAAACTAAAACTCAATCTTCTACCAAATAAATGTTTCTGTATAACTGAGCAAACTAAAACTCCAAGGTACCATTAAATATAACTAGTCAATAACAAGCCCTCCTCAATAACAACACACAGGACACTTGTGAATACTAAAAATGTTTTGCATTAAAGCTATGCAAATAAGCCAGTGTGTTGGCCAGCAGAGCAGCATTCAGGAGGCAGGTAGAGACTCTGCATTTGAGGAAAAACTTGATCTCTGCAGGAGTACCAGGACAGCCATGGCTACAAAGAGACCGAGTCTCAAAATCAAAACACTAAAGTTATGCATACTTATGGCCTCTTGAGCACGAAAGTTAATCACTAATAAAGCAAGTGTGTGTGTATGTATGTGTGTGTGTGTGTGTCTGTGAGGGGGGGGGAGACAGAGACGAGAGATGGACAAGGGTGTGTGGGTGTGTTTTCAAAGTGCACTTGGGTGATGAGAGCACTCGATCCCCTGCAGCTAGAATTATAGTCAGTTATGAGCTACATGTGCACACTCTATAATCCCAGCACTCAGGAGATAGAAACAGAAGGATCAATTCAAGGCCTTCAGCTACACAATTAACAGTTTCTGGGTCGGTTCCAGTAACATGAGATCCTGTCTTATGCTATATTAGGCTATTTTTCAACTGACTGTGTTCTAAATAAAATGTATCAACACTCTAACTTATGCCGACATAACAGTTTTAGCTTCAGTTACATGGTGAGCATATAATGAAATTTAATAATGATTTCCAAAATCTTTTGGTGGGAATATAAATGGAAAATTGTATGCTATTTCATTTAAAAACTGCTCAAATATCATAATACAGAATTTGGTAATACAAAAGCTTTTAGGGGCTGTTTTTCAAGATTAAGAAGGCAAAAGGGAAAAGCAACAAAGTGGAAAGAACATTCCAGAAGACCATGAAAAAGGATACTGTGTGGAGAAAAACAGCCTTAGACTGAGGCCCCTTTTCCACGAATGGCAGTCCTGCAGGCTCGCTTGAATGAACGTTTTATCCACCTGGAGCCTCCTCAGTATATTCTTCAATTGGGATTCTTCAAACTCTTGAAATATTCTCCAAAAAGGATTACTGTTAGCCTTATATCTCTGAATTATAAGCAGGTGGAAACAATGTACATTTTTCCTTTTATGTTGTAGTCACAAGCATTCCAAAATCTTTTTCATGTTCAATATGAGCTAATACTTCATGCTTCATATGTATAAAGAAACAAATATGGATTTTGCTTTTAGATACCTTGACATTGTATTTTTTATGTAATGTTTTCTCTATACTCTTATGTATAACATATATTTAGAACACACATACAAGCACACCCTCAACACTATGGGTTGGTAAAGCAGCCCAGAAGCAGAGCATGTGCTGGGCCTGCACCGGATCTTGGTTCAGTCCCTTACCATAAAACAAAGCAGACAAGAAATCAAGTCACAGGGATCACCTAACTGCCCGAAGGATTTGTAGAACTCTTGCTCTTATAAATCTGAAAGGTCACATTCACAATGCACACCAGTTACCAGAGAAGAAACTAAAGAATCCAAAGCCCAAAGAATAAAAAGGACTAAGTTAAAAACCACCTTTTCCCTACTTACTGGGCGCTTTGTATCATGTATCTCAATAAAGCTGACACTTTGTTACAAAACCAACTTCCACAAACATCAATGGGAAACGTCACAATGGAAAAGAGCAGGGACGAGATCATTTACTCTGTAGTTGTCCACACTAGCTCCCCCTCACCGCACCAAGAAAAACAAAACAAAAATAAAGGTGCCCTACAACTTGAAGCAAATTAAAAAAGGAAGATGACCACCCTTTGTTTCATTTACAGAACCCAACATCAAAGAGCACACTGTGCAGAAAAACACACAGTGCTTGAGATCACCGGCTGCACGACCCTCAGTTGCCCTGGGTACTGGCTGAGACACACCTGGTTCAAGCAAGTCCTCCATAACTGAGACTCATTCATTCTCAGTGCAGTTTTGTACTCAATGGTAGAATTCCAGTCCAGGCAACTGTGATTATATATAACCCTCTCTGCTCTGTCAACCCCAACACCCTCCCACCTCTGACCAATAGCACCAACTGATTTAATATAACTCCAGTGCAGAAGAACTCAGGTTTCCAGAAGGACTCATAGGTCAACAATTAACTAATATATCAACATCAAAGTGTCTACACCTGCTTCTACACCACAAAATCCATAAAAATTAGGCATTCTTCCTAAAAAGAATAGAAGCAGGAAACTCATGAGTTCCAGGCCAGTTAAAGAAAATATCAAGACTGAATGTGTGTGTGTGTGTGTGTGTGTGTGTGTGTGTGTGTGTGTGTGTGCATAGACAGGAAGGCAGGCAGGCAGGCAGGCAGGCAGATAGACACTACTAAATGCATAGTACCTATTCACCTTTATAGTCTACTCAAATTACCAGCCAGGTTAAACACTCCAGATCCTTTTCGTTTTAGCTTTACTATGTATTCCATGAGCATTTTTGATTTTCAGCTTCTTCCTGAAGAAATAAGGCTTTGAAGGAACAGCTTACTGGCACTTCTTCCATAATTTTCCCTTCCTCTGGAGACCAGAAACCCTATGGACAGGGTGTAGACATGAATGGTCTTATCTCTTTTTGTTATTTTAGAGTTTGTGCATGTGCATCTGGGCACTCCTGTTACTGAGGTGAGAGGAGGCCACTAAATGTATATACTTTTAATTCTAGCACGGGCAGACAGAATTTGAGGCCTGCCTGGTCTACACAGCAAATTTCTGGACAGATAGAGCTAGATAGTAGAAATCGGTGGTGGTATCAGCAGGCAGTTGTAAGCCACCCAACATGGGTACTGGAAGCCCAACTCAGGTCTTCTGCAAGAGGAGCAGGTGCGTTTAACACCACTGAACCATCTCTCCAACATTATCCCATCTCTTATCAGAGTGCCATCTTGTACTATTTAAATGATTAAATGTATCCAATGACTGAAGGAAGAAGAGAACCAAACAGAAAACTTTGCTCTATTCATCAAAGATGCACTTGTCTATAGATGAAAACGGTACTAAATACATGTTATTATGAGTAGCCCACAATGCTACAATCTCCCTGAACCAATTCACAAAACTGGGTCCCAAAAGAATGTTTTCTGGATGGAACCGGCCATGATTTTTGGTCAGAGGGCCACACAGTGACTCTAAAATAGTTCATCTGAACCAAGAAATAACTATCCTGGCCATTACACTGTAATCTTGTATTAATGGAGGTTATATAACAAACCTTCCAACAACATCCAAAAACTTTTCCAGGTATTACACAGTTTCAAATTTTAATTTGGGAAATCTTCTAACAGAAACAGAGGAAAGGCCCCCTAAAGGCTCATTTGGCTAAAGGATAAAGCAGAGGATAAAGGGCTAAAGCAGAGGATAGCCCTTGCTGTAACACAGCTCACAAGCAGACAAGGCAATAATACCTTATCACATGCAGGCAAAGAAAAGACACTTGGGCTCTTAGCTCACTGAGCCACTTCATACAATGGAGTTCAAGAAATAAGGACTTTCCGAATGAACATAAAGAAAGGAGGGCCCTGAGAGCGGAAGCGGGATGGAGCTAAATGTGTAAGAAGTATGGTGGCTTGAATGAGATGGCCCGCACTCTCAAACATTTCAACACTTGGTATCTAGCTGATGGCATGAAGTTGCTGGAAGAAATACATCACCAAGGAGTGATGTTTAGAGATTAGAGACCCAAGCCACTTCTGGTTTCACTCTGTTTTGTGTTTGCAGTAAAAGGTAAGAGCTGTCAGCTTTCTGCTTCCTGCTCCTATGGTCATGCCCGCCATTTGCTGCCATGTCTCCCTGCAATTACATACTGTCTAATACTGGAAGTCCAAATAAACCTTGTCGTCTCTAAGTTGCTTTGATCATGATGTTTTATCATAGCAACAGAAAGAAACTAATATAAAATGCAAAAGTAGGAATGCATACCAACTGACAAATGATCCTTCCTCCTTAACTTTCCCAGCTTCTCTAGAGGCATCTCTGGGTAACTGGGTTTGGAAAAACACTTGGACATCTTAGGATAATGACTGCCAGATGTTATCTGGATACCCAAGACAAGAGTTTTAAAAACTATGTATCTACTCAGAAAGAGTTGCTTTACGACTGGCTACACAACTCAGGAGGTGAACATGTCACTGGCATGAATAGAGGAAAAAACAATAGTTAGGGTATATAAAACGTGCTGGCTAGATTTGTGTCAGCTTTGACACAAGCTATAGTCATCTGAGAGGAGGGAACCATAATTTAGAAAATGTTCCCATAAGGTCAGGTTGCAGGAAAGCCTGTAAAGCCTTAAGTTATGATGGTCAGAAGAGAGACCAGTTCGTTGTGGGTGGAGCCATCTCTGGGCTGGTCGACCTGGGTTCTCTATAAGAAGGCAGGCTTAGGAAGCCATAAGGAGCAGGCTAGTAAGCAGCACTCCTCTACAGCCTGCCTGCATCAGCGCCTGCCTCCAGGTCCCTGCCCTGCTTAAGTTCCTACCCTGGCTTCCTCAATGATGGACGGCAATGTAGAAGTGTAAGCCAAATAACCTTTCTCCCCAAAGTGCTCGTGATCATAGTGTTTCATCATAGCAATAATAACCCTAACTAAAACATGGGATACAACAATTAATGCCCCAATTCATAGTCAATGCATGTAGCAACATCCCTAAACACCAAAAACTAAGACATCTATAAAAAGCTATAACTTAACAGGTTCCAAAATGCAGATCTTTTAAACTAGCCACTCTAAAAGCCATCTATGAAACTGTACATCTGTACAACTAGTATCTCTGATATAGACAGAGTTCATTTATGTTTAAGCCCTATTAGCTAACTCCAAAACTCCTGGTAATAGGAAACCCCGGACTAATAAACCAAAAGACCACAATTCCTTCACTATGAAGTAAAGGATGGTTAGATAAAAGAGAATCAAAATTTAAAAAAAAATTCCATAGGAGATAAACTTTTTTTTAAAGATTTATTTATATGTATATGAGTACATTGTAGCCATCTTCGGACACACCAGAAGAGGGCATCAGATCCCATTACGGATGGTTTTGAGCCACCATGTGCTTTCTGGGAACTGAACTCAGGACCTCTGGAAGAGCAGTCAGTGTTCTTAACTGCTGAGCCATCTCTCCAGCCTCAGATAAACTCAAATAAAAGAGGTTCAATTAAAATAGAAAACAAAAACATTGAGCCAGTAAAGACCAGAAAAGATAAAAACAAGAGAGGCAATTTTTGTAGAGTAAACGGCTAGTGGAAACTACAGAACGAATAATGTTCAATTATACTTTTCATTCTATGGGGAAAAAAGCTTGGTAATTAAATCACACATAGGCTGGGGGTATGGCTCGTCTGTACACACCTGTATGGCAAGCACAGGCTGTACTCCCAGTACTGCAGAAAGCAACAAAAATGTACTCAGAGCACGTTTTAAGATAATCTATCAGACCTTCTGTGGTTTGTGAAGCTACAAAGCAGTCCCTCTGGTTCTCATTTCCTTTCTAATGAATTAGGCTTACTGTGCCTTCAGAACTGACTGCCATTGCTTTAGGGCATGGTGGCTCACACCTGTGATCTCAGTACTACCAAAGAGGCTAACAGCAATGACCTGGAGAAGTGACTACGTGGTTAAGAGCGCTGACTGCTTTCAGGTTCCTTTCCCAGAATCTCACTGCAGCTCATAAACATCTCTAGGCTCAAGAGAATTCAAATCTTTTCTTCTTCCTTGAGCACTGCATGCACCTGGTACACAGACATGCAGGTTTGCAAAGCACAAGGTAGAGACAAGAAGGCCATCCTGGGCTACACAGCAGATTCCAGGCCAGCCTTGGGTTCATAAAAAAAATTGTCTCAAAAAGACAAAAACAGTAAACACTAGAAACTTTTAAAATAGAGAGTTAAGTGTGGAGGCATGGCTCAGTGTGTAAGAGCACAGAAAACAATGTGTAGCACTGGGATGTGGGGTGGGGTGGTGAAGAACAACTGGAGCTTATTGGCTGGCTAGCCTAGGAAAATGGCCAGCCTAGAGGAAGTGCTTTATTCCAGACTTGGCGAGAAACCCTGTTTCAAGGGAATTAGGCAAAGAGGGAAACATTCAACATCGTCCTCTGACCTCTGCAGATGTATGCACAGGTGAAATGCACACTCGTTGGCTCTCATGACCACACCACACACACCCCCCCCCCCGCACCAAACAAATCATTACAGACCTTCTGGTGTTTTATGTGCTCAGTTTATCATTATTTTACAATAATTAGAATGTCTGTTAAGTGTTCTAGACTATATCTAGAGTAACTAATTTAAACAAAAGACATGACTGTTGGGTTGGTATTATACTGAGGTTATTGGCAAAAGAAATCACTACCTCATTTATTTATTGGGAGGTATAGAAGGTATACACACTTGGGGAATGGATACATGGGTACTGTGTACACATGTAAATAAATGTCTTCTTTATGGTTCTCTATCTTACTTTTTGATACACAGTCTATGACGGAATCTGAAGACCCCTGTTTCTGCTAGACTATCAGGCTGGCTAACAAGCTCCAAAACATGCCTACTCTAACCTCCAGTCCTGGGGTTACAGGCATGCACAGCTGCTCTAGCTTTTACAAGAATGCTAGAGACTTGGAGTTGGATATTCTTGTTTTCAAAGCAAGCACTGAGCCATGTCTCTAGCCCCTCATTATTTTTTTTTACAACAAAACAAACCAGCAACAGCATATAATAGAAATCTTCCAAATGTAACTTAGCATCTGAGAGGATGCTCTTCCATTCCCCATGGTGCACAGAGAACAGGGTGCTCTCTTTCCAGCAACTGCAACCGAAGAGTGAGCTTAGTGAGAAGGTGAGCTTTTAAAACGTATTCCATTGCTGGACCAAAAGCAAGTGGCTAAGAACTTTCTAAGCTGGTAAGACCACCGCCCCCCCCATAACGTGTTGGCTGGAAAGAAAGGGAAGGGTGACAAAGACACACACTGTACCTGTTGTTGAGAATTGTAGTCAAAAAGTCCCACAGTTGCTGCTGCTGAGTCCACAGGTACCTGCGTGCCTGAATAATCAAACTGCAGAGGCTCCATGCCCACATGTTCCATGGGGTCCAAGGGGACACTCTGGGACTCCATGTTGGAGAAATCCTCCACAGGCTTGGCACCATTGGTGCTGGTCAGCTGGGCTAAGCCCTCAGAACCATTCTGGTTTGGACCCAGAAGATCCACTTCATTAGCAGAGCTCTGGCAATTACCAGGGGTACGGCTAAACAGAGAAAGTAAAGGGCATTAAACCTTATTTTGATCGAGAAGGGATACTACAGCAACCCCCAGTTTATGTCCTTGACATAGTTCATTAGCAATCCTGAAAGCTAGTTCTACAAAATAACCAGAGACCTTTGACAAGGCTTACAGGGTGGTAGCCTCTAGAATGCTTCTTCCATTGTTTGCCTGTGTATCATCACCTGCTATTAACATACAATTTTACTTCACTATGGAATCTAGACTGAAGAAACACAGAGTAAACTAAAGACAATATTGCCTGCAGCAGTCATGAAAACAAGAACAAACATTCCCCACCAACAGGAGTAAATCCGCTCCACCAGAGCAGAGGTCCTCTTTAAACACAGAGCAAACTGGAATGGCTGGTTTTCTTGGCCAGGCATAATGGCAGACACCTATAATCCCAGCACTCAGAGCAAGTTTCAAAGTCAGGCTGGAGTCCGCACGAGACTTTGTTTCAAACTAGAGCAAAACACCTAAAGTTGGTTCCTAGGGATAATTCCAATTCCTGTAATGATTCTAATAAAAAGGTTTTCATGTATTATTTATATTTTTACCAGTGGTGAACACTACCCCACCTGCCAAGGAAATGGAAGAAGGAAATCAGTTCAAAAACATCAAAAATGTATAAAACATCATTACTGACCACAAGCTCCTACTCCAAGACAATGCTAAAGCTAAACTAGTGTCTTTATACTCCATCCATCACACGCCACAAAGTGAAGTGAAACCTGGGTCAAAGGGTTTGAGTACACTGTTCTGGGACTTGAGATATACCACAACCCTATGTATACTTCCATAACCCATTATAATTACTGTAAAATTCTGAACCCAGTACAGGCAAGGGAGAGTAACCTATGCCTACATTCAAACCCTCCATCTCTTTAAAAAAATACAGCTGGTAAAAGTTAAAGGAACTGTCATGTTCCATCACATACACCACCACCTCCTCCACCTCTCCTGCCCCAGCCAGATACCTCAGAAGTCACTCACTGGTCAAGATGCTTGTGACTCACAGAGGTGAGGCTCTCTGAACACATCCAAATAACACAGCTAATAAGTATTTATTGCCCGTTGCCTCAAATTTCAAAGTCTCTAATTATATATATATATATATATATATATATATATATATATATATATATATATATATAAAATTAGACTTACAATTCTGCAAACGATACAAAACTTTTTTTATACTAGTGGGTATTAGAAGGGTATAAAAATGCATGTTTCTATCTGTCTGCAAATAAACACCCATTAGCTTTAGAATAGCATTAAATTATTTGTATGTGTGTGTATAACACTGAACTAAGATTTTTTTAAGGCCTTTTGAAATTACACACCATAACTAAAGCTTGTCTACATAAAGAAGAATGATTATCAACTGTAGAAGATAAATATTTAATACTATGGATGTTCTACTGCAGGGAAATCTGACCAGAGATGAGATAAGAGGCATCCATGGAAGTACATGATTATGAACAAGCCATTTGCTGGGTGTGGCAGTATACAATTGAAATTCCAGCACTCAGAGGTAAAGGCAGGAGGATTGCCAAGTTCAAAGCCAGCCTGGGTTACATAGTGAGCCCCTCTTATTCTGCACCTGAACTGCTTCTTCCAGCTGAAGTAACTGGTGACTGGTCAACCTACATAGACTGGGGCTGCTGAGTATGTATGAGATGGGAGAAGGTGTAACATCTCAGCTATTTCTCCCTCCAATGTGAGAGACACATCCCTCAATGTCCATGGCTCTGATGTATAGTGGTGTGGGACCAACTTAGGGAGTCCCAAAGTGCCTACACCAAAGTTCTAGAACTACTAAAATGTCCTCCGTGGAACCACTCTGCAAGCCCAGTTCCATACAAATGCAAATTCTACTATTTGGACAAAGTATAAAACATGGACAGCTCTTGGAAAATTCCCCTTACCAGTTAGTTTACATCTCTATGACATCATCTATACTAGATTTTTAAAACTCAAACAGGATGGGAGGGACTAAAATAAAAACAAAAACCCACAGCCCACATCCAAAAATTCAGAAGTGTAAAATATACAAACCTAAAATCTTTGGCGTCTGCATCAATCCCATTCTGCACTGGCAAACCATTGGTCTTGTCCATCACATCACCCTCCTCCTTCAAATCTCCTAGCTTATCTCCATCAAACGTACCCTTGTTCTTCTTTTCACCTTTGTCGTTTTCATCACTGTCTGCATCCCTTGGGCCCTGTTTAAAAAATAGCTTCAGCTTCACTAATCATCATCAACTAATTATGGACACCCGCTGTGGACACCAGACTACACTAACGCTAACTGGACAGGACAGTGCCCAGCCTGACATTACAGTCTCGTTTACAAACAACACAGAGGCAGGAACACTGCAGAAATTTTTGCCAAATGGGGGAAGACAAACAGACAGGTATGTTACAGACCTGAAGACATCTTATCATACCATGTGCTCCCGTTCTGCCCCACCCCCTTTCTCGACAATTGGAACTGTGTACTTCTTCAGCCTACTTCTCTACTCTCAAATCTGTTGAGCATATTCCTAAGAGGGAAAGCAATAAGTCTGCTTTTGAGAGAGAGAGAGAGAGAGAGAGAGAGAGAGAGAGAGAGAGAGAGAGAAGAAATAAATCCGTAACGTCCCACTATCCTATATAAGCCCCTCCTTTACTTCTAAATATGGAACTTAATGTGGACTAAAACCATTCGAATCTAACTCCTCTCTACATGACCTGGGGATATATGCCTTGCCAAACTGTACGACAGCAAATTGTACTACCGCCCAGTTTCACCCTGTTGCACCAACTCCTTGACATTTTTGTTTTCATTTTTTGTCTGGTTGTTTTGTTTTGGCTTTTTGAGTCAGGTTCTCACTGTCCCTTGCTAGCCTGGAACACACTACATATAGAGTTCGGGTTGGCCTGTATTTGTGGCAACCCTCTTGCCTCAGCCTCTTAAATGCCGAGATTACAAGTGTGTACCACACACCCAGCCGACAGACATTTTTAAAAAAGATGCTTCAAAACAAATTAAATCTTCCTTTTAGGAAGCGTACTCTAAAAACTCTTATCTTCCATTACCTGTATATTTTGCTACAAATTAGTTTTAATGATATAATTGGGGGCATTTTATACAAGAGAATTTATTTCTGAAATGTTTCAAACTTTCAAACACAGGCACTACTTATGGATCTGTTCCCAGATATATCCAGGTCCTGCCTTTTAAAGAATGTAAATGTGTCTCCTCTTAGTAGCACCCAGCATAAGCCATGGATATATTCATTTTTAATGCCTTGATTTCCAAAAGGAAAGCAACTATCTGTGGACTCAATATGGCAGAGAGCTTTGCAGACCCTGGCACTGCAGGGCACTAAGTAACTTTAGCTGTTATAAACTGAGAGAAGCAATCTTGTTCCCACCACTGACTCAGGCTTAAATGGTGGAAACAAGTGCACATGGCTCAAACTAAAGTTCCTGATATAAGGCAAGCCCAGTGGACAGAAGACAAGCACTTCTACTACGACAAATTTCCAATCACCAACTAAACTCAAGTAAGACTTAGTGGAGCACAGAGTCGCAGGCAGTTAGTTTTGTGAGCAGACCCACTGAGAAATGGTCAGGCTGTACCGAGAAAACAATATAAGCTCTCCAAAGTGATTAAGAAATCACTTAATCAGAAACTGCAATGCAGTAGCCCTGACAGTCTTAGACCTGCAGGAGACTATTTCAAGAGCCAGTTTTCCTTTTGAAGCCATTCTCTGTTTAAGTACACACAGAAAAAGCAAGCCTTTGTGGATAATAGGAAAATAGGACTGCGTGTGAACTGTATACACCGCTTGGCCTCGAGTGGCATCAAGACAATGATGCCCAATAGTGGTTGCCTGCCACAGGCACGCTGCCTGCCACAGGATGTGCCTTGGAGACTGCTTTTCTACAACCTGCAGCTTAGGAACAGAGAAGCACTGAAGGAGAGCTCTGACACCCAGCACAAACATGGGAAGACAAGGCTCTGAAGGCCAAGAGCTTATACAAAACCAGAAAGAGCAGCAACCTCCACAATGCAGAGAAAAGGATAGAAATAGAGTTTTTATTTTTATAGCTGCAACTATAAAGATGAATACACTGTCTAGCAGAAGCTCAATAAATATGACCAAGGTGAGGGTCAAAACTTCCTGGGAAACTAAACTGCCAAAATAAGAAACTTCATCTTGTCTTTACCATCTCAGCCTAAGTCTAGGTGGTGAGTGTTAACATGACTGCAATAGCAAAAGGAAACCATTAATGTCAATCAACGGTCAAGAAGATCACAAGAACAATCTCCACAAGGCTACACATCAAGTCCATGTCTGAAGAAAAACTGTCCAACTCCATTATCTCCCAAAGAGTTCAAAAGACTTCTCCATAAAACTGCACAGGAGACAGAAAAAGGCAGCAGAACAACGGTCCCAAAGCACGCATGGCACTGAAGAGCATATTCACTCAAGGGCTCCCGTTCAGCATTCTCCTTGTTGACCTTCACAAGGCTTCCCATGAACCTGTTCAGCCTATCCATATGCTCACTGGTCTACACAAAGAACACAGCCACTATCAATTTCACAGTCAATGGCTAGGTTTTCAAAACACTCCCTGAGATGGGAGGTTTTCACTAGCCCTGTACGTTACAGTCCTACAACTTGTTACCTGACTTTTTCCCCCTGTCAAAATATCAAACTTTTGGTAGAGGACTGGCAACTCTTTCTGCCTGTTGATTTTATAGGTGCATATCATCTTGAAGAAGTCTGTGGAAAACATTTATAACCTCAGCACTTGGGTGTGTATACACCAATAGATATATATGCACATAGACATCTTTTTTAAAAAGAAAAAAGCTCATTTAAAACAATTTCACATGCCAGGTTATAGTGGTATGCACCTTTAATCCCAGCATTGAAAGGCAGAAGCAGAGGCATACAGAGCTATGAGATGGAGGGCAGCCTGGTCTTCACAGCAAGTCCCAGGCAGCCAGGACTACAAAGAGAAAACATGTTTCAAAAACATACAAGCAAAAGATATGCAACAAAAATTGCTGGCAATCCAGTCTGCCCTGTGCATTATACCAAGATCAGACTAAGAAATCAGCTGCTATGGAAGGACAGCCTTGGATTCAAGATCATAAAAAAGGTTTTTACTGTAGTACCAGCACCCAAGAAGAGAAGCAGTAAGGTACCAGCCAGCCAAGGCTACGATCAAGGGCTTTGTCTCAAAGAACAGCAAAAAGGTCTCTCTGAGCCAGGTGGTGGTGGTGGTACATTCCTTTAATCCCAGTGTCCAGGAGGCAGAGACAGGAGGATCTCTACAAACAGCCTGGTCTACAGAGTGAATTCCAAGACAGTCAGTCAGAGCTACACAAAGTGAAATCTTTCTTTATAACTGGGCAGGGGAGTTAAACTTGTAACCCCAGTTCTCAGGTAATAAAACAGAGTTACCTAGAATTCAAGGTACTTCGCTACATAGGGAGTTCCAGGCCTATATTAGACCTTGCCTTAATAAAAAAAAAAAAAAGAGGGGAAGGAAGAAAACATCTTGTGAAGAGCCTAAAATAGAAAGGTAGACTGGAGAAATGGCTCAGCAGTAAAGAGCACTGGCTGCTCTTACAGAGGACAAGGGTTCAATCCCAGCTCCTATCTGGTAGATCAAACAGTTCCTGGGGAACCCACATCCTCTTATGGACTCCAGGAACATGGCATGCATGTGTTGTACAAATAAACAACATGCAGGTAAATCTCCCATATGCATAAATTTTAGGGGGAAAATAGAAAAGGGGTATAAAAAGTATTAATTTTTGGCATCTTTGTAGTTTTTAATAACACATAAGGTAAAGTGTTTATAGTTATGAGGTCTTTCAGAAAATCTATTCTGTGTTCTATGTGTAACACTGGTCATAGGATTTGGGCATTTATTCTCTGAGTCTTAGTTTTCTATTTATAAAGCAGGGATAATTTTGTTTAATAAATAGTTATGAACAGCAATGAAATGCTGCATTGTGAAACTTAAGAATCTTTTTTTTGTTTTGTTTTGTTTTTCAAGACAGGGTTTCTCTTTGTAGTCCTGGCTGTCCTGGAACTCACTCTGTAGACCAGGCTAGCCTCGAACTCTCGAACTCAGAAATCCGCCTGCCTCTGCCTCGTGCACCCGGCTGAAACTTAAGAATCTTATTATAGAGGCTGGAGAGATGGCTCAGTGGTTAAGAGCAGTAGCTCCTCCAGAGTGAGTTCCAGGACAGTCCGGGCTATAAGGAAACCCTGTCTCGAAAAAAAAACAAAAAAAGAGCAGTAGCTGCTCTTCCAGAGGTCCTGAGTTCAATTCCCAGCAACCACATGGTGGCTCACAAACATCTGTAATGGGATCTGATGCACACTCTCCTGGTGTGTCTGAAGACAGCTATTACAGTGTACTCATATAAAAATAAACAATATTTTAAAAAATTAATCTTATTGTATACACATCAAAATACAGCAGAATAGATGAGCACAGCAGGATTTGAAACGCTACCAAACATAACTGCTATGGTCCTTCTAAAGCAGTCATTTGGCTGATGAGCACAATCTCAAACTCCAGAAGTTTAACCTTAAATGATAATGCAAACAAACAAACAAACCTCCATAAGCCTGGAAAACACTAGAGGATCCAGGCCCTGTCACATTTCTCACAGCAGCAACAAAACATCACTGCTGGTAGCAGCCAAAGAGCCAGGAGCCAAACAGACACGGTAAGAACCACAGAGCAGGGTTGGCCTGTTCCCTGACGGCTCAGCCTCCTTGGGACAACCATAAAGCAGGGTAACTCCAAACATTTCTCTTGTTCCCAAAAACACTTTACATGGCAAAAGATATGCTCAGTGAGACAAGAGCTCTCCTCCACCTGCATCAAACAGGCAGTTCTGTATGAATTTAGCTGCACAAGAACAAACGAGAGGATGCTGACTACGCTGTCTTGTGTATACTTGTTTCACAACAACACATCCCTAAAATTTTTTCAAAGCATAACAGTTCACATCTCTGATAGCAACAGAAAACGAGAAAATATCTGCAGCTGCTAGCCTTGTCAAACAACTTGATGAGAACTCACCTCAAAAGCCAACAGCGCAAAGCAAAAGCCATCCTGGGAAAAACAGAAATGGAACCAGAGCTGGAATGTCAAATCCCCACTTTGCCTCTGAGCCTTTTTCCTCATCTATAAATTCATCTGCCATAATTATGGATTGTTACAAGGATTAAATGAGGCAAACCTCAAAATTACAATTTTTCAAAAGAAATTTTAAAAAAACTTGTTTTTATAAGATCAGTATGAAAAGATGCAGCCACTATCCACTTCACTGACTCCGGGGTACCAGCTCATGTTATGCACCTTTAAAAAGGACACAACAGTAGTACAAGTGTGACAAGGGCCCAGCTGAACTGGCACTCATTTCAGCAGGAGCAAGAGCTTAGAGAAGCATACTGTGGGGCATAACCTACACAGGCATGGTCACAAATCACCCAATCCTGCTGTGCAGAGAAAGGTGCAAGCAGTGGGCACCGGCTGTGATACTTAAGAGGAAAAAAGAGACCTAACTTACAGGCAAGAAGTGATGTTTGATTTTATTGGAAAACCTTCAAAAATAGTTTGGTTTTGTTTAATAAGCTTGATAGTGCAGACTCCAGCATGTGGTTTCAGTTATGGGGCTAGCCACAATCTAAAGGTGATGGATGCACTCTGGTGATTTACCCTTCCAAGGAAACTCGAGCAGTGCAGCACAGAGTTCACATGGGAATCATAGGGGCAGGGAAGGGCTCATTACAAATGCAGGTACAGTAGGTAAGCTTTTGCCTGCCTAGCACTCAGGATGCTGAGACAACAAGACTGGGAGTTTGAGGGCAGCCAGGGCTACACAGAGACAGCCTGTCCCCAAAACAACAAAAGCACATTTCAGTTCAGAAAGGCCAGGGTATGGCCTAGGAATCCTAAGCCCCAGAATGATGCTACTGTTATCAGTGCACAACTGAGTATAATATTATGATACTTCCTTGAATGGTAATTATTCCTATTATACAATTTAAAAATCCAGTTGAGACTCAAAACCCTAGCTTCTCTATATGTAATGCAATATCTCAAGTTTCACAAAAATCAATTATAGCTTTCCAAGCCAAATAGTTGTGACCCAAATGAATAGCTACAAGCATCCTCCAGGTCAGAAAGCAGGAACTTGACACAACATGAGGAGACCTACCAAAGTTAGAGAAGTTGTCACTAGTCCAATGTTTGCAGTGGATAAACCAGAAGGTAGCATTCATGATCCACTGTTCTTAATAACTAGGATTCAACCTATTTGAAGAAAATCGGGACCAAGAGCAGTGCCCTCAGATAGGCAATGTCACCCATGAGCTTTCAAAATATGTGTAACTACCTCTGAATCCAGGAGATGGAGAGAGAAATATCTTATTCCAGGAACAAATAAAACAAAAGCTAAAAGGCGGGGAAAGACTTGACTCTTGGATTCAAGTCTTCTCAAATTATTCCAAAAGCTGGTATTTTAAAACCTGGAGATACACATGCTGGGTGCTAGCTAGCATTCACAGTAAGTGTGAGAACAGAGTCTTCTGCTGAACCTCAAAGTAAGTTAGCTAATTAGTTTGAGGCAGCTCTAAAAAGCTCTGACTGGCCTGGAACTCACTATGTAGCCAGGCTGGCCTCAAACTCACAGAGATCATTTGACCTCTCTTGTGCATAAAACACCAGGCCCCACCCCCAAAAAGGAATCTTTATTTCAAACCAAAACTCCTTAAGCATTTATAGCACCAAAAGGAACTCAGGGAAGCACAGGAAAGGGAAGGTGAAGGGCTAAATCCTTTTATTCAAGCTGTGACAAGGAAATCTCAATGAGAACATAAAACTGCCTCCTCATGGGACACCTTCACTTGAAGAGTTAACATATGGACTGCCAGCTGTCACATCCAAGAAGGACTTCTGCGTACGCGCTGTGAGTTCTGTATCATCACTGTGCCACAAATGACACCGGCCACTCAGCTTACTAGACTAAATAGCCCCAGTTGCCCTAACCAGAGCTCCGTGCTCTGTAGAGAACTCCCCTAGACACAGATGGCTCACTGTCCTTGCTCTCCAAACTTAACACTGAATTACTTTTGTTTTTAAAAGAAAGAATGTGACAGTCCCTCTTTCCCGATATTGCATGCATTTCATGAGAACTAGAGTGATCCAGATTTCCCATAAACACAGTTTTCTTTAGGTGACATCCTATGTAGCAGAGCAAGCCCAGGTTAACATCAGCAGAACATAACATCAGTGCTGAGCAGCAGTTTTCTGGCCAGGAGGCCTTCATTAGCCGGAAAATGGCAGCTGCCAACACCCTGGTTGAAATCCATTGGTATTCCTCTATCAACCTACAGATGGCACAGACATCAAAACATTGAATAACATTTTATTCTCCATGGCCATCCTCTTAAGAAAGAAGATGTGGAAAACTATCCATCTGACTGCTAGGAGTCCTGCTTCCTGAAGAAGCATCTGGCCTGAGACTCAATACAATGAAAAAAATCACGTTTCCCAAAACTAAGTATGGGACCCTCCTTTACAACCCAAAGACAGGACTTTATCATAAAAACTGTCCGAAAAATGACAGTAATAATTCCATTTTTCTGTCTTACCTACTTTTAATTCAAATAACTTTTCTGCCTCCTACAACCTTCACAGTAATCCAGATGTGTGCCTGTGCCGAATGTCAACAAACCTGACACTGGTCAGAGAATTCACAGTCATTGTTATCAAGGTTCCTGGTCACCATACCAGCAACTCATTGTAAGCAGTATTTAGAAGGCAGTACTTTCTCTGAAGAAATCAAATGAAAGTGTGAAGGAGGAAGAAAACAGAATTCTATTGTTCTCTTGAGAAGATAGGTAAACGATCAATCATTTGGCTTGATCCCATTCCGCATATCCAAAGTATAAATCTTGTTCTTCCCCAAAAAGCCCCCATGAGAAGGAACATAAAAGCAGTTCCCTATTTACACGTCATATGTCTAGACTAAGTCAAAAGATTCAGAAGATTCCTCCCGAAAAGAACAAGCTTAATATTAATATACAGAGAGAGAGAGAGAGAGAGAGAGAGAGAGAGAGAGAGAGAGAGAGAGCTACCAAACACCAACCACTGTCACCAAACAGTTTCCAGTGATAGGAGGCACCTAGGTAATAAACGCAACATATAAAGAAGCGCATGTGTGGCTGAAACCAAAAGTATGATGATGAGGGGAAGAAGGTGTCTCAAACATTTGCCACCTCGTTCTATTAGGCCACAATGACATCTGGGAAAAGGACTAAAAGGGCATAGAACAAACCGAGTTAGGCGTGAATGGCAAGCAGATAGCTGTGACATACAACGTCAGCCAGAGAGTACAAAAGGAGGAAGACTCAAGGAGATACATTCCCTAAGATCCTTTTATCTATAAAGCTAATAATAAAGAGAATGTGCTTCAAGAAAGGGAGTCACAAAGCTTCAGAAAGAATGCTAAGAAAGAAAGATTCAGCAGGAAGTAGCAGGAAGCAAGGAGGCTGCTTTGGCTGCCATTCAGCCAAGATATACACGTAGGGTTAGTGGCAATGAACTAAAACCAAACCAGAAAACAAAGACAAAACAAAATTAAAAACAAAACAAAACAAAAAAAAAAAAAAACAGCAAGCTCCCCAACAGCATAGGAAACCAAGCTGCTCAGTCACGGCTGCCAGAAAACAAGCATCTAGCCTGTGAGGCCAAGACAGAGAAGAGAGAGCCAAGGGCTTTGTCCCTTGTAAGGTTCTTGGGTAGTGGACAATCATTCCTCCATGACAAGTACCTCACACTGACATTCAACTTCTACTTTCTTTGTAAAGAAAGTCCTTCTCTCTTACACTTTTGATTTTAATGGAGAATGCTCTCTTGTTAACTAGTTAACTCAGACTTTGATTTTAGCACTTTCCTCACCTTAACATGCACTCCCACCACCCACAAAACCCAAGGCTTTCCCTGTTCATCTCTGAAGTACAGTTTACCTCTCCTGCTATGCTATGCTATGCTATGCTATGCTATGCTATGCTATGCTATGCTATGCTATGCTATGCTATGCTATGCTATGCTATGCTATGCTATGCTATGCTTTGCTTGTTGAGCTCTATGCTACAATGCAAGTGTTCTAGCACACCCTAGCACGCTGCTGCTGCAGAAACCTAGGAAACTCAACAGGCACATTTGCTTTGGGGGAAGGGGGAAGAAAGAGATAGGAACGAGTTCCTCAAGCCAACTTACAAATCCTCCTTTTCTTAGACAGGAATCGCCCGGGGATGAGCTCAACACATATTCCACCATGCTAACGCCTAGTCCCCCAGTCTCCGATCGTGGGGACAGTACAGAATTGACCTCACTGTTCACATGGAAACTCTGACCAGGTCTTCTCTGCACCATGATTGGCTGGGAAACTGAATGATCTACAAAAAAGATACACAAGTATGACACAGTGCAGCCAGAAGCCCAAACAAATGATGAGTGATGTCTCATGATAAACCAGTGTCTGGGAATCAGGAGATCCACCACGGTCGGCTGAGCCAAGGTCTCCTCTTGGATCTTTCAATATGCACTGGTATTCTGCATAAGGCTGAGGACACGGGACACACCCCTCCTCTATCTAGGAGAGCAGAGGAGTAGAGCAGTTCACACAGCTAAGTAGATAAGCCAATGGTCACCTCTTTGAAGTTGCAGAAATTCTTTTTTGTTTTGTTTTGCAACAACAAATCTTTCTGAGGACTCCAGTTTGCACTGTCCTGAATACAGTTTCTCCAGTGTTAGGTTTTCTATCTTCCCCCTCCCTAGAAGCTGTGGCTTCTTCCTGCTGTTGGTGTCTCTGCCTCTACCAGCTATCCCTAGCCCTCTTCAGGGGAAGTCTACCACAAGAATGCCTGTGCTGGGTGAGTTCATCTGGCCCCAGGAACATTTAAAGATAGCTACCTCGAATTTGGTACAAAACATCAAGGGGAAAAAAAATCATAAAGTTCAAAGTATGGGCTTGTATTTTCCAATTCCAGGCAAACTGACAGCAGCACAGAGGGAAAACTCAGGTAAAATCATAGTCACTTCAAATGAGGCCATTCTTCTTTAACTAGCACTTGAGAAAATACTGAAGGTTTTATTTTATGTAATTATTTCTAATATATTACATCATCTAAGCTCCTTAGTGGCAATAATACTACTACAGGACAGGACATTTGCTCATCGTGCTTCTGCCACTGATCTGAAACTCATGACTTGGCCAAGTGCTGAGGAAGGGAGCTCTAAGACAGGCATAAATCACAGAAGAGAGGCTAGAGCTAGATTACCTGATGTTCCCCAGGCACTGTCTCGCCATTGATCACCCAGGAATATTCCTTTTGGTCCATCTTTGCTGGATTCATCTGTTTCCCAAAACTTTTTACCTGGCAAGAGCTGCTGCAAATTAAAAATAATAGATGCTTTTAAAGGGTTCATAAAGGATGAAGAGTACAGCAGTCAACACTTTCTTTAGACAAGGGTACTGATGATGCTCAAGGGTCCTGAGGGTCTTAACCAAAGTGTTTTGGCTACACAGCTGCGATCAGAGCACTATTCTTCTTTGGTAAAAGACACAGAAAGGCCTAAAGCAAGGGGACACTGACCATCAATATCTAACATTGTGAAGATTTTTGAGGAGGTAAGAGTACAAACATTGTCCTATTAGCTAACTGCTTGCTAAGAGGACTCTAACTGCAAGAGTACCTACTCCTGTTAATACTCTCTGTCCATGCACAGACTGAACACACAAAGTTACTCAAGCAGGAGCACAAACCCAGCTAGGAACCCCAGCTACAGAATATTAGACACCACTTCTATTAACTAACACTTCCATACCACATCCATCTATTCTAAGATTTTAAGAAGAGGAAAAAAAGACATTCATCTACTTTCAGAAGGAAATCAAGTTTCTCTGTTAGGTTCAATAATACTTGATAGTATCATTGAAGTAACTCCAATCCAAGAAACAGTAGTCGTAGTTACAGAGGAAAATTCCTGAAGACTATCATAATACTTGGTCTGTTCACCAACTTTACTTACTGTCTCCCTCTTGTTTTCTCTAGTTGTTTTTTTTTTATAACTATTCCTCAGACAGGACACCAGAAGTTTGAGATAATTTGTAATCACTACTTCTGTGCATACACGAGCATGCTTGAAGAACTGACTTATGCAATATCAGAAATGGAATGCTAGCTTTCAGAAATAAAACACCAAAAAGCCCAAAAGATCTGCTCTCCTCCTGGACAGGTTTAACTTTCCAACATACTTAGCTACATCTGAGCATAATAAAGAAAACGAAGCTATCTAAGGAAACAAATCCCAACTCTCCAGCCTCACTACTGCCTTCTTGGCATACTGTTAGTGCACCCTCAAAAAGTCCCAAAAAGTCCACAGCATAGGTTCCTACACAAACCCAAGCAGTTTGCTACCTTTTTCAAAAAGACTTTGGCCTGATATTGAATTATGCAAGTGCTAAGCTGCCTCAAAGATAAGTAGTTAAATTAAAGCATCAACCAATTCTTCCTCAATGCTTCTAGGGTCTGTTAACTAGAGTGGGTTGTGAGGAAGAGGTAAAAGAGAAGGAGAAACAGGTGACCAAAGAAAGCTAAGCAAAGAGCCAGAAACCCCTGACTAGATAACTGTGATGTGCCCTAAGGAACTACTATTAAACTGGCCTTGGTTGCCTCCTCCTTTTTCTGATGCAAAACCTGTTTTCAGTGGCTGTTCCAATCAGAAGCATCCTGAGCAAGAACTAAGCACAATGTCAATCAAACAGCTTCTTAGGAACTGTATTCAGTGGCATCAGACAAAAGCAAAATCATGGTCAAATTCCAGAAGAGATACTGAGAATTATTAATATACAAGGGTCAATTTAAAAGAACTCCTGTTCCCACATGGCAGCTCACAGCTGTCTGTGACTACAGTCCCATATGCAGACAAAATACCAATACACATAAAATAAATTTAAAAGAACTCCTGTTTTCACTTTTTTGCCTTTTCATCTTATAAATGCCTATCTAAAGAGTCCATAAAACCTCCTTATTCACTAGCGTGCTCTCTCTCTCTTTCCCAACATTCCACTTTTAAGTGACAACATCCTCATTCTTATTTTAAAGAGGGTGAGACCAAACAGTAGTCCCAACTTAGGACGCTCTTTGTATACTAAAAGGGGCAACAATATCAGTACAAGAGTCCACATCTCTTATTGGTTAATTTTATGCTCTGTGAAATGGTGTAAACAACAAAATTAAAACCAGTCCTATGCCGTCATTTTTTTTTCAACCTTTGTCCTCCTCCACATAACTCAAGAATATCCTGGACAAGTATCAGATTCAACATATAAACAGTCTTGCTATAATTTATCACATGGGTAACTAAAGGTAGCAAGCTTTGAGCTCAAGGGGCTAAACGGGACTTGTGGGATTCTGACATTGTTTACTACAGTCTGTTAGACTGTCATAACATGCAAAGCAGCAAGTCCAGGCAAGCAGATGAGACCAGCTGCTAGAAACCCCATCAAAAGGGAAACAGTAGAGCAGTCATGAGGCACATTGATAAAATGGAGGGAAAGCTGATGAGATGTCTCAGACGGCAAAGGTGCTTGCCTCCAACCCTGACTGCTTGAGTTCAATCCCTGAAACAGAATATTAGAAGAAGACAGCCAACTCCACGTGCCATCCACAAAACACACACACACACACACACTATGGCACACAAGTCCACAAACACACATATGCACACAAATAAATAATGAAACAAATATATAAAATGTTAAGGTGAAGAGTCTACTTTCTATTAGTGACATGCAACAAGCCTCAAAGAAATACACATGAAAAACATGTTCCTAGCTCACTAAGAGTCAACAGTTCTCCTGCTACTACAAATAGAAAACACAGTAAACAGATGTCAGAGGTACCCCACAGTGCTAGAGCTCCTTATACAGACGAGGCAGAGGTCAGCTAACTGTTATCAATGGGAACAGCAGACACTATTTGGGCAAGATCCCAAGAGACAGAACAAGGTCAAAGAGCAGAGTGCAGCATGCAGATTGGGCCCAAGCAAGGTAGAAAGAGTGAATTGCATGGGTGCTCAACAAACAGGAAGGCAATCCCTGAACCAAGGGATCTGGGCGAAGTCAAAAGCAAGCTTAGTTAAGCCCTTTAATATCTCCGAGTTCACACAGAACCTAGCCTTTCTCCCTTTACTGTAAAATCTACTGTCTGTACTCAACTGAGGTAAGCAGCAGGGCTGACTGCAGATGACCTAATCCCACTGTTCTGTAAAGAGGTCTTGATGGTGTTGTGCTGTGGAGTCACAACTTCTATTTCCCTTACCAACACCACTGCCCAGCTTGCTTACTTCAGACAGCTGCTATGCTGTGAACCATACCAGAAAGTGGCCCACCTGGCAAGGTATCGAGAGAGAGCTCTACCCAACAACGCACTAGGAATTGAAGCCCTCATTCTATGAGTCTGAAGGCCTGAACCCTGTTTCAACCATATGAATTTGAAAGAAGATCCTTCTCAGATAAAGTTGAGCATAAAACCAGCCCTAGTAGAAATTGTGCCTGCATCTTGTGAGAGACCTTTGAAGTCCTAAGATTTAAACAAAGGCCTTCTGAGCTGTCTGGAATCTGTTATACAGTGGGGGGACAGATCCAATCACAACTATGTAGAGCCGTGTGTTTCCAACACTTGAGTTTCTCAATGGGTGGTGGTGGTCCACACCTTTGATCTCAGCACTTGGAAGGCAGAGACAAACAGATCTCTGTGAATTCCAGGCAGCCAGGGTTATACGGAGAAACCCTGTCTTGAAGAAAACAAAACACCACCACCAACAACAACAACAACAACACTTACACTTCTCATCCCACTTCCAGTGCCACAAGTACACTGATTATGGATTTAGGAAAGAGTAGTTAATTAGCTCTGTCCATTTCATGTTCTCCCATACACTGGCTTAAAACCCTTCCATATTAAAAATAAGTAGCTATTTAAGCTCAGTGCTGAGCAACAAGCAATGTTAACACTTTCAGCTTTATATTCAAAGTCAACAGAAGTAAGGATATCTACCTTTAGAGCTAGGTAACAACTTTATTACAAAAGAAGATAAAAGGTTCAAGCGCCATTTAAATTCAGCAAACACACCACTGGAGGTAATTCTATCCACAGAATGAGGTACAGCATCTCCACAAGCCAATACACTGCCAAAAACATGTAGCTGACAAACTTTCACTTCTGCCAGACCTGACTTCAATCACTACAAATTTAAATGCAACCAGCCTTAATTTATTTGTGAGATTGAGGATTGGGGGTACAGATACAGACCATCTAAGCAAAGCGCAAAGGCTCCTGGCACTCTGCTTCTGAGGACCACTCCCAGCCAGCAGACTTCTTTTATTCCTGAGGCAGGTAAAGCCAGGCCTGCTGAGAACTTACTAAGTAACCCAAGCTGATTTACAGCTCTAGGCAATTCTCCTGCTTCAGTTTCTAGGTGCTAAAACTACAGCCAAAAAGCAACAAATTATAGCTCGGCTTTACAAAATTCGTTTTAAGGGAAAACTGAGCTATAGAGAAGGATAAGATCTGACAATTCTAAAAGAGAGTGATGAGGATTACGAACTGGTCCAACAAAGCCAAGGAGACAGTTGCAGTCAGACTGTATTAACTAACCCCTGATGGCACACTGAAAAGAGCACATGATACACAGGTCCACACCTATGACAGAGAGCAAGAGAAGTTTGCTTGAACAAACTAAAATCACCAGCCCAGCAACTTCTCTGTCTCCAATGCTAACAGCAAGCAGCTTCTCAAACTGACTTCATCTGTATCCAAGTACGTCGGTCACTGACCACAGTGACCCTGTCCCATGAGAGCCACAGTTTCTCCTCAGAAAATACTAGCCTACAATTCGGCTTTTACACAATAGTCCCTTGTGGTTCTGGTCAGGGTAGGATCAATGTCATAATTCAATTCCTCTGAATGAGTAATAGATCACCTTAAAGACCTACAAACTAGAGTGGTGGGAAAACACACCTTTAATTCCAGCACTCCAGAGGCAGAGAGGCAGACAGACCTCTGAGTTTGAGACTAGCCTCGTCTACAGAGTGAGTTCTAGGACTGACAGAGCTACACAGCTGAAACCCTGTCTTGAAACAAAACAAAAAACAAACCTACAAACCTTGTTCTCCTTCTCTATAACATCTCATGAGACATTATTCCTAACTGGCTAGAAGGGAAACTATATGTCAAATTTCCTGAACCATAGGTTCACAAAGGAAATGCTTCAGCAGGTAAGCACTTTGAGAGGACTGAGAGAGCACGACAGAAGCAGCACTAGTCTACAGGCAATCTGACACTTGGGAAACTGATGTTTTGCCTGGGACCTTTTGTTGTTTTCTGAGTCTAACAAAAAAGACTACACTCAGTGTAGTTTTATACTCAGTGTAGTTTTATACTCAGTGTAGTTTTATACTCAGTGGAGTTTTATACTCAGTGGAGTTTTATACTCAGTGGAGTATGCCTACATCTCCTGAAATCTCAAGGGGGGTCAGGAGGACTACCACAAATTTACAAGCCAGTTCATTCTACATTTTAAGTTTCAGGCTAAATGTAAGCTAGCAAAGACCTTATCTCAAAACCAAAAACATTAGAGACAACTATTTAAAACCAAAAATCTCACACAATTTATATCCCTTATTAAGGAGTCTTTAACACACAAAACCTCTAAGATGTCTAACTCTGAACACCACATGTGGCTTCACATCTCCCACCTTATCTCACATTACAGTCTGTCATAAACATCAACTGAAATCATGCCACACCGCTTATAATGAAGAGCTACTCCCATTCTGCCAGAGGGTGAGATTTCCCCAATCCAAGGCTGCCCGTGTACTCTGCCGGCAGACAAGGCTAGCACCGTGCCACCCAGACCACTGTAGTAAAAAAAAATCACTAAGCCAACCAAACTCCCCAAGAACTGTAAATGCAGTTCTGTGGAACCTAGAGAAGCACTGACTGAGGATTAGTGTGTATGACCACACCAATACTAATATTTGCCTAGGGAAGTATTCATAAGGTTCTCTGCTGGCCTTAAAAGCCAGGCAGTGGTGTCACACACCTTTAAACCCAGCACTTGCAAGGCAGAGGCAGACAGATCTAACTCTACTAAGTTCCAGGACAGCCATGGCTACAAGAGAAATCCTGACTCAAAACCCTACCCCACTCCCACCAAAAAAAAAATGTGTGCACTCTTTCTACTACCATATGCTCTAAAGTGTTGTCTAATTGTTTATACTTGTAAAACATGTCACAGATATCTACCCACCTCTTTCTCCCTTTCTCCCTCCACCTCTATGAACTAGTCTCTTCATTTTACCTCTCTCCCCATCCACACCACTCCCTGCAGAAATCTGGCTTCTAAGACACAAGGGATGCTTTCAAACTCACAGGAACAATCAGGTTTCATCATGTTATCTGGCTACTCAAATTTCCAAGCTCCTAGTTTTACCTGAAATGACTAAATATTTATTTATTCACCTAGTAAGACTCAAGAAATACAAACTCCTTTAAGTCTCAGAAGCTGACATTGAGTCAGGAAAAGGCCCCTTTGAGACTGCAATTTGAACTATAATGGTGACTATGGTAATTCACAAGTCCTTGAGAATAACAGCATTTCCAGAAATCTGGTCTCAAAAATTCCTCTGATTTATCTAGTCACCCCCCCCCATAAACTGTTGTAAAGTGAATGAGACAATTCAGGAAACATCCACAATGCTCTCTACTGATTCCGTCATCACTGTTAGAGATGTGAACCAGTGTCTTAGAAAACAAATATAAACATTTTTTGAAAGTGTGAAAATAATAATAAAACCTGAGCGGATTACTCACTAACTGTTATCAGGAATGAACACAGGGCCATCTGAACCCCCAAGAATAATTTATCTGAAAACAAAAGTTCTTTGGTCTGGCACAGCGGTGCACATGCATGTAGTCCCAGCACCCCAAGACTAACAGAGGATCACCACAAGCCTGGGTCACAAGTAAAACCCTTTCTCTACACACATGCTCATTCACGAGTCCTCGCTGTAGCCCCTCCTCTCTCCTCTCCCTCCCTTCTTCAAATGTAATAAAGACTGCTTCTCTTTTCCATTTTGAATCAAATCTTCAAGTTGGGCCAGTGAGATGAATAGTCAGGTAAAGGCATTTGTCAGACGGCCTGAGATCATCCCCAGAACCTGTATTGTAGACAGAGCAAGATAACTGTCCCTAATGTTCTCTGACCTCTACATGCCTATCCATATACACATACAACTATTTTTTTAAAGAAAGAAAGATACCAGTTGCTGGAGTATTTGCTAAGCCTGTAAACCCTAAATTTACTGCCCAGCATTACATGAACCCTTGGTACAGGAAGGGAAAAAAAATTTTAGAAGGTTTTTATCATTTTTATCATGGGGTGGGGGCGGAGAGAAGAGCTCTCCCAGTCCTGGAGTGGCAGGCAGCTCTGGAGTAGCACTAAGCCCTGAGACATCTCTGCAGCCCCTGAAATGAGTGAATTTGTGTTTTTCTGGGTTATAAGAGCAGGACTAATGTCTTTCAACACTAGTCTCACTATCATGAAACCAACCAATCACTCAACTAACCAAGATAAAGTCATTTTAATCTTTCCTTCCTGAATCTAAAACATCTAATGCTGATTTTTCTGTCTGTGGAAAACCTTCAAGTTGGTCAGCAAATGCCTTTTTTTGTAATCCCACCACCCACAATACTGAAGCCGGACTGCAAGGCTAACATGGCTTTGTTCTACGGTGAGAAACCCACTTTTGTGGGGTCTTTTTGGTTCTCGGTGTTTTGGTTTTGTTTCATTTTTGTTTTGTAAGGGTGGGGGAAGAGACAGGGTATCTCTAATCGCCCTGACTGTTGGGGGAACTCACTTTGTAGTAAGAGATATGCATAAACACACAACAGTAACTGAAGAAATGTTTGCAATGGAGCCAGAGGATAGATCTAGAGTACCTAAGGTATGAATCCTGAGGAGAAGGCTAAGGGCTCTGAGATGCCTCTCAGCTTTCCTACTGCTTTACTTATTCAGTCTATTTACTGTGATACAAGGCAGCAGTTGGGGACCTGTGTATTCTAGGCAAGCCTTCTACCCCTGAGCTACATCCCTAGCCCTCCAAACAAGTTTTGGAATTTGATTTTTTGGTTGTTTGTTGTTTTTTTGTTGTTGGCAAGTTTTGGGTTTTTGTAATTTCTTTTTAAAAAAAAAAGATGTATTCATTTTATGTGAGTGTTTTGCATGTGTAACATGTGAGTGCTTGGTGCCTTTGGGTCAGAATCCTGGAAATGGAGTTATGTGTGGATGCTTGTGAGCCACCATGTGGATACTGGAAATTAAACCCAGGTCCTCTGCAAGAATATATATTCATGACCACTGTGCTATCTCTCCTACTCTTGTACAAGAATGCAACCACAGAGGCCAATTCATCACTTAAGTTGTTTAACTGAAAATCTATTCTATAGAGTCATCTGAGGCACAAAGGGGAGATGATAACAGGATCCAAACAGCTTATGTTTCACCCATCCAGAAGATAGTAATGTGCACTGAAGATCCATTACGAATTACTGAGGAACCAAGAGGCGTGATTTGGAAGAGATTTGAGATACGAAGAACTAAAGCCTGTTAGGACGGACACCCATCAGTGAGAGCTGCAGGCTGGCTCTTTGACAATCCCTAGGCTTTGACATGTAGCCACCACGAGCAACTCCTCCTGAAACAGACTGTAAAAACACGTTGCTTTCATGAAACAAGTCCTTCAAAGACATCCAGACACAGACAGCACCTCAAATTTCCTGTCATCGGATAAATTAACCTGGAAACAAATAACACACTGACACTCCCCCCCCTTTCTCTCTCTCTCCGCTAAGCACCCCTGAGCACACTCTTTACATGTTCCCACTTCAAATTACTGGGACAGCAACAAAGGAAACTATCTTCATTAACACTTGACAATCAGTCCAGAAAAATGGCAGGAAGAAATACACAATAAAATGCAACTGTGTTGTCTGTTACCTACTGATGAAGTCACATGCTTTTTTGATGCATAAATGATATGTGTTCCAATCATATTCCTGTTTAAATGGGCCTATATCAAAGGTGACACAATTTTTCTTGAGATCCTACTATACAAAGACCTGCCCAAGACCCCTTAGCACAAAGTTCAGGAATAGACAGTCTGAGCACCATTCTACAACCAGCACCTCTAGATCCTGAAACTCCAAGCAAATAACTAAGAGGTGAAGAATACAACACTCAACCCACCTACACTGCCATGGGCCTCTAGTACTTCTCATCATTTACACATGAGCAACAGTGGTAGTAGACACCCTTAATCCCAGCAACTTGGAGGGCAAAGGCAAGCAGATCTCTGAGTTGCAGACCAGCCAGGACTGCACAGTGAGACTGACCCTGTCTAAGAAAGGAAAGAGAGAGAGAGAGAGAGAGAGAGAGAGAGAGAGAGAGAGAGAGAGAAAGGAAGGAAACAAAGAAAGAAACAAAGAAAGAAACAATTACAAACATCATAGTTTAATGCACACCTGAGAAAGCAACATAGTAAAGTAAGCCCAACTTTGTAAATACCATTATGTCCAGCTACATATATAGAATAGATGGTATACAGATGGTTCAAAAAAGCAGTCTTTAACCTAGTTCAACTACAAGAACCTAGTAACAAATGCCCTGGCAGCATATGGCAGAGTGTACCTACAGTTCCCCAGGACTACACAGTAGGTCTCAGGCTGGCCAAGGCTACAGAATAGGTCTCTGGCTGGTCAGAGCTCCACAGTAGGTCTCTGGCTCAAAAACAGAGTGCCTCCATAACAGACTCAGCTTGCAGGGCAGCAGCGATGTCGATCACTAGGTACCTGTGCTGAAGCACTTCTGCCCTAAATATCTGCAAGAGGGCAGAGACTTTCAGTTTTGTTGTAATTCATCCTCTTCCCCACATCTTCACACCCCAGGGGGCAGGAAAGGCATCTAAATGCTGCAGCTGTCTACTGAAACCAACTGGAGTTCTAGATGAACAAGTCTAGGATCTAAGAATGGGAGAAATCCCCTGAAAGCTGAACTCACTCTATAGCTTCTAGTGGGTGAGACAGCAGGAGAGCTTCATGGAGGAGCAGAAACTACAAATAAAATGTATTTGTTCAACACATTTCTTTTTCTGTGCCCAATAAAATGGAATGAGTCTATGCAGTATTGACACAACCTTAGTTGGTCTTCCTTTCCTCATCTTTAAAAAAGGAGGTGGGAGGCAGGGGACATGTGACTATACAAGTCAGGTAAAGGAAGGATGGATCTGAGGGTACAAGTCAGACACAGTGCACACATACCTATAAAATCAGCATTTTCCAAGCAAAAACAGAAAGAGCACAAGTTCAAGATCAGCCTAAACTACACAGTGGAGACTTCTTTCAAACAATAAAGCAAAACAAAAGGAAGAGTCACAGATAATGCTCTTGATGGTGTCATTATAAATACAGTATTGGAGGGTGCCGTTTACTGTTGTAAATGTTTAGTTGGTTTACTCTCAATCAAGTATATGAATATGCATCAAAAACATTAATAGCCTGCCTCGGAGGTACACACATTCAATCCTTTAATCATAAAGGCAGACAGATTACTGTGAGTTAAAAGGCAAGCCTAGGCCACTGCCCTTTTGAGTCTCTCTACATTGCCCTAGCTGTCCAAACTCACTATGTACACAGGCTGACCTCCTGACTGCTGAACCTGTGCAACACTATTCTCAGCCTCTTTTTTTTTTTTTTAAAAAAGCTAACATTTTAGCCAAAAGAGAAGCATGAAAGGTAGAAATATATTAGCGCAGAGAGAGCAGGGGCCCTACTATGCTTACTACTTTCTGAGCAACAACATGTCTTCTTCTCAACAATCAATTTTGTAGTCAACTCAATGAATTGTTTTTATGTACCTTTACTTAAAAGAAATTGCCAGTTTCAACAGCAGTCCCTTTCAAAAATGTGATTCATAAACCATTTTAGCTGACCAACACTTTCTAATTCTAAATTGGGCAGTAGTAGCACTTGGGAGGTGGGGATGGGTAGATCTCTGAGTTCAAGGCTAGCCTAGTCTACAAAGTGAGTACCAGGACAACCAGGGCTACACAGAGAAACTCTGCCTCAAAAAGCCAAAAGAATGGGAAAAGAAGAAAAAGAAAAAAACTTTTCTAATCCAACAAGGCTGTGTCAACCATAATGGAAAATAATTTAACACATGGAGCCTTCCCCACTTTGCCATGCTTCCAACCCATGCATCCTGATGGACATCTCCAATCAGCTGTTGAAAGGTGAATGGGTCACTCAGAAGAACCCAGTGGGGGCGAGGAATGTAACTTAGTTGGCAGTTACATACATTAGCATGTATGCAGCCTAGCATCACATAAACAGAGGATGGTGCCAACACACCTACCATTCTAACACTCTGGAGATGAAAGCAGTAGGATCAGAGTTTGGAACTGGAAAGGGTGACTCAGCAATGAAGAACACTTAATGTTCTGGCAGATGGCCTACCTGGGTTTGGTTCCCACCACCGACATGACAGCTTGACACCTCAACTTCCATGGCCTCTGTCCTGTACGCACACAGTGCATACAAGCTCGAGTGCAAGCACACATCGCTATCGATGATAAGAACGTTTTAGGCTGTTCAATTTTAACAATTTGTTAAAGCCAGCCTGGAATATAAGAAACCCTATGGTGGGGTATGGGGGGGGGGGGGGCATATCCAATGAAAAGTTCTAGAATAACAGACCATCTTAAATGTCCTTTGGCATATTTCTCTTTTCTTCTCTCCTCCAAAAAAAGGCTAACCATTCTTTTTCTACATAAGGTCAAACTCCAGCTATCTCTGACATGGGAGAGTCCTAGAAACTAAACTCTTACACAACATCTCTTAGTGATAGAAAGAAGCAAAGTCCAAAGATAAATGTTTGAAGCACAAATGGAAGCACTGGCTAAGGGCCTTGGGCTCTGTGCCGGTTCTATCCGACCAAGTTTTACTTTCTCTGAGTAAGCAGTTTCCTGCATCACTATCAAATCACTCCCTCCTCTCAGTCTATGTGGTGGTATCTGCTTTACTGCCAGCACTCAGGAGGTAGAGGACATACTGGACTACATAGTGAGACCCTGGCCCCCAAATTTGCTATCTCACATCCAGAGATATTATTTCTTTGTAATTTCTGGTATCTGCAATTATTGCTTAAAGTCTACTTCTGGTGAATAGAGAAAGACTCTTTTATCACTCCAAATACAGGGAATGTTCTAGATTTTCTCAATCTGATTTTTTTCATGATATATTTTTATTTTATGTGCTCTGGCATTTCTGCCTGCATATATTATGTGTGAGAGTTTCAGATCCCCTAGAACTGAGTTACAGATGGTTGCAAGCTGCCATCTGATTGCTGGGAACTGAACCTGAGCCTCTGAAACAGCAATCAGTGCTCTTACCAATGAACCATCTCTCCAGCCCTTTCTCAATCATATTTAAAACCTATCACCAAGGGTAATATTTTTCTAAAGGATAAAGAGCTACCACCTAAATGCATTGTTTAATCCAGAAATGAGATGGCAGCCTACACCATTAAGACTATTCTGGATATATAAAACATTATGGAATCTTAGATCAGTGTGATTGAGTTCAAGGTCACTTACATGTGAAGTGTAAGACCAGCCTGAGCTACATAAGACCCTATTTCCATCACCAACATCCTAAAAAATAGTCACTTGTTCTATAAAGATTAGAAAACTTCAGCTAGCTTATGCTAGTAACCTCAGCCCTTGGTTAGTTGAGATAAGAGAACTGCTACCATTTTAAAGTTAGCCTGGGAAACAGTGAGTTCCAGAAGAATTAGACTACCTCAGGCCTACTGCAGTAGCACAGGCCTTAAAGCACTCAGGGAGCAGAGGCAGGTGGACCTCTTAACTTGAGGACAGCTGGTCTACAGAGTGAGTTCCCAGTCAAAAAAAAGAGAGAGAGAGTGGGGGGGAGGGAGGAGAAAAAAGACCCTATCCAAAGGTAAATAAAATTTTAAGACCACAAATAAAGAACAATAGAAAAAACAAAGATTAAAGGATCTTTTTTACCAACGATTCTCAGTGTTTATTTTTCACAAATACCTGATTCTCACAGTGTTTCTTTATTTTTCACAAATACCTAGGCAGTCATGTCCTTACTACACTTCCATCCAGAAAGCAGAGACTATGGGGAAGCCAAGGTAGGAAGTTTAAGACCTAACATCAACATGATAGGTGAGCTGAGTGTCAGTCAACCTGACTGGATTCAGAATAGACCAAGGACCAAATAGAGGGCATTCTGGGTGCATCAAGGCACCTTCAGAGACTGATATCATGAATGTAAGGATAACATTTTGGGGAGGATGGGAAAGGCAGAGGCGGGCGCTAGGTAAGAGTCCCTGGAGCCATGTTCCTAAGGGGTCTCTGTCACCATGGCCTCTTCCTATATGCCATTTTCATTGTCTGCTTTTTGTCTGCCATAAAGAAGCCCCTCTGTTATATGTTTCCAAACTCTCTGAAACAGAGCTAAAAGAAATAATTCTGGAGTAGAGAGACATATTATGAAGGCAAAACACCCATACACATAAAATAAAAATATAAATAAATAAATAAATAAGAATTCCTCCTTTATTTTGTTACTGCCAGATATCTGGTCTGGGTGACAAGAGAATAACAGTCCATAAGTTTTCCCATTATTACAAAAATACTCTTCTGAATCCACACCAACACTAAGCTGCTCAGTCACGTAACTGTCTTCTTTAAACTTTTGAGGACTCTTAAGTTGAATTAAGGAGCCAGTAAAAGCCATGGGAGCTAGTTTAATTCACACTCTATACAAGGAGAAAGGGACCCCTTCAGCTAAAACAGTGATACTTCAGGGTTCAATAGTTAAGAGCATAGTTGCTTTTCCAGAGGACCCAGCTTCAAATCCTAGCACCCACATGAAAACCCATAGCCTACTATAATAACTCCAGTTCCAGAGTCTCTGACACCCTCTTTCTGGCCTCTACAGGTACCACACTCAGGTAAAACATCCATACACACATAGTAAAACTAACTAAATTTTTCAAAAAAAAATTTTCAAACAAAAACAGCTGCATTTGAGACAACGAGCAAACATGTTAAGTGTGGTATTTTAAATAACAACCTCCTCCCAGGGAGTGGTGGCACAGACCTTTGATCCCAGTTCTTAGGAGGCAGAGGCAGGTGGATCTGTGAGTGAGGCCAGCCTGGTGTACAAACAGAATTCCAGGACAGCCAGTGCTGCTAACAGAGAAACTCTGTCTGGGGAAAACAACAAAAACAACAACACAAACTTCTTAGCAAAATTTCTACTAAAAAAAAAAAAAAAAAAAAAAATACTGGAAATCTTTCTGTACTAAGAGCTATGGCAAAGGCTTTAAACAGAGTAAAGCAGCCCTAACACTAATAGAAATCAGTTACAAGGGAGCCAATGTGCTTTGACATGTAAAGATCCATATATTCAGGTACTTGAGTATCCCCCCTCATCCCTCACAAACACACATCCCACCAGTTTAAAAGTTTATCCAATCCACTTGAGATTAAAGTTTGTAGTAGTATAAATACTATATTATTCCCTACAAGAGAGTATCTTTTATTGCTAAATGGGAAGAAAAATCAAGTAATTAGAAGCTCAAATTTTAGTATAAAAGCACATTGCTATGCTTCTGGTGTACTACTACTGTCCCCGGCATGATGAGGGGAATTCTCTCAATCTGCATGTAAGCAGGTTCTCATCTGACCAGAAGCCGCCTCTCAGCCTGGAACCGCCTCATGATACTGATGTGCTCTCTAGGCCCTTCTTGTTTCCTTCACAGAGACTTGTTTCCCTCAGTCCGGATTTCACTTGTTTCACTTCAGTCTGGAAAAATAACTTGTGCGAGTCATCTGAGCTTGAGGAGGGAGTAAGAGCTTTCCTTGTGTAGACAATAAAACTCAGTCTTCAGTGAGAACCGATAAGTTAATGTGTAAAAAGTAGTTAATATCTGCCTAAAAAATCAGTTAACAAATGGTTGTTGCCACTGTTTCTTTGTGAGTGTGTTGTTTGGTGTACTGGTAGTTTAAATAAAAAAAATGTGTCTAACAGGCTCAAGCACAGATGAACTCTTGGTCTCCAACTAGTAACAGACACTAAAGAGTATGCCCCTGTGGCAGCTCTGAGAGTATGTTAAAGCCTCCTCCCCCACTTCCAGTTCAGTGTGCATGTGTCTATGCTGAGATAAAAGGTGTGATCTCTCAGCTTCCGGAGCTGTGGCCATGCCTCACACTCTGGAACCAGAAGCTCGAATAAACTCTTGTTTTCCTTACATTACCCTTGTTCATTTTGTCACAACAGAAAACTAACTAATACACTCAACTACAACATCCAGGCTGACTTTGAACTCAAGCTCCTTCTTCCTCAGTCTCCCAATCCTGGGATTAAAGGCAGGAGCTAACATGCTCAGCTGTAGAACTGGACTTTAAACAAAGAATAGGTCAGAACCACAGCTATAGTTTATCTTCCAATTTAACAGGTAACATAAATGTTAATTTTCTCTTCAAAACTTACTCCAGAAATTAAGTAACAAAGTCCTTTACCCAATAACATCAAGTTTATCAGCACATGCTGCTCCAATGACAGTAGGCAAGCAAAGCTAACACAAGTACACTTATCAAATCATTTCCTACAATTCAGAATCCAAGATGGTAGGTAAGGCAGACACTAGCCTCTCTGACCACAAGAAAATTCAGAAAGCTTCAAAGCAAAATCTTCCAACAAAATGAGCAACTCTCTCAGGACAAAGCAGTAGAAGCCAGAGAGCAGCACCAAGGAGGACTTCGTGTAAGCTCAGCAAAGGGACTACATTACTTCTTGATCTTCCAAACTCAGCACAATGCCAGGACCAAACAGCATTCACTAAACCAAACAAATGTTATCTAATGGCTGGAACAAGGGAAAAGTCTAAAATAGAGTCATTCTCCCACCTTCAAAATACTGAAGTAGACAGGAGAGCTTTTTAAGTACAGAAGAAAACAGATAACCCTAGGGTTACTGTCCAGAGTGTCAATCAGAAGTAAATGGCCTCTTAATGGAGCTCTGCAGTCTTCAGCAGTACATTTGAACAATCTACTGTATTTGTCATCAGTATATGACTCCTGGCAACAAGCTGAACCTTCATTCAGGAGTTGGCTGTATATTAGCTACATTTTCCTTCTAACCAATGGCAATTCAATATAATGAAAAAAAATTAAATGCTAAAAAGAAACCAAAGTTCTTGTTTCTGGATTTGTTCTGACCAACTGAGATCTCTATCTGTAAGTAAGAAACCTAAGAAACAGCCACATTCAAAATGGAGCCCTGAGTAACAGCCTTTAAAGAGCAGTAGTGTAAGAACACAGGCCACTGACATCCTCTGATTAACAGCACAGCTAAACTCCATCCCCAACTGTGAAAGCACCTAGCCACTGAAAACTGAGGTCAAGGTAAGAACACCTGATGAATATAAATTATTTTTGAACACTTCATAGTACAACTAACTTATTAATATGTTTATTGTTAGTGCTCATATTTGGTGCTTTGCAGTTTGAGTAACTGGACTAAGCTACTAAATCACCCTCTACCAGTAGAGTTTTGGCACAATTCTCCAAAATCCTATTCCTACTGTGAGGATGGCAACAAGGAAAAGCAAGCACAGATTTCTAGAGACTAGATTCAGACACAACTGATGAAAGACAAGTCCAAGCTTCCCTAGGAACACCCACTTTCAGCCACACCAGCTCACTTACCTCGCCCATAGCTCTCCCTTCCAGAGCAAGTGCTTGAAAATCATGATTTAATTCATCCATAGAGCGTACCTAGTGTTCAGAATAGAAGGGAAAGCTTTATGTCAGTATTATGAATATTACATACATATTATACACAAAGTCTTTTCTATATTTACTTTAAGAAAGCAACAAGCACAGTAACAAAACTCAAGGGATTAAACATTCACTCACCTTTAACCAACAAGATTCAGAAATAATCCCTATGTTACCCTACCTACTGTCTTCATTTTCAAAGCATGAACTATACCACATAACAAGAATGCTAGCTACTGTTCATATGCTTTAATAAGCAGAGATCAGCACAATGGGGCTCAGTGGCAAGTCTCTGATCTATAACAGGGCTCCGTCTCCTTCAGCAGGCAAGTATGAGGGAGGCCAGTTTAAACCAGCACTCTTGGGTAACTCCAAGAGATCAAGCTGTAAACTGTACTGAGTACCCCAACATCTATAGAAGGCAGTTCCAGGAAGCCCCCAAATATCAAACACGGGAGAAAGAAATAGCAGACAACACAAGAAACCTTCCTCACATCTCACTAAAGCACAGCTAGATACAACCTAGTCAAGTTTCCATTCCATCAGCTCCAAGGTCATTACCTGCTGAGATGGCTGGATTAAGGCACTTCCCACAGTGCAAGGAAAGAACTGACTCCCACTCACTCATGCATGCACACGCGCACACATACATATAATAGTAATCACAGAGGTAAGATAGCTTTAACAATGAGGATAAAACATGAGACAGGGTACTAAAAATAGCCATTTCCATCAAGCCACAAACTCACAGGTCAAAAAAAGTGGCAAGTTTTAGGTCACTGTGAATTTCAAAACAGCAAAAGCCCTTTGCCATCTGCTGTCTTCTCAGATATGACCAACAATCCATCTCTCTGCTTTCTGAAGCTAGAGTCTCTGCCACTGCTAGAAAAGATATTTTTGAAAGAAGCCATTTCTGCACACCTGAAAACAAGACTCCTGAAGCAGGAGCCTCTTAAACCTGCTGTCCTATTAGCCACCACCTTCCAGGGATTGGTAGACAATTTCTAGAAAGTAAATGTAAAGGTTGAGCTAGGCCTGAGCCAAGAGAAAGACAAAACTTAAAATCCAACTTACTAACCAAGGCATGGTACTGCACCCCTTTAATCCCAGCAGTCAGGAGGCAGAGGCATGGGATCTCTGTGAGTTTGCTGCCAGCCTGGTCTACAGAGCGAGTCCCAGGACAGCCAGGCTACACAGAGAAACCCAGTCAAAGGGAAAAAAGAAAAAATAAATAGAAAAACCTTTAAGACTTAGAATGTTAGTTTGTCTCAATTGTCAATACACTGTATATATAACTACATTAGCAGTACTGCTTTCTATCACATACTTCAAAACCTACAGGCAACAAACTGTGCTTATTAAGCAGTAACAACTGCTTAATGTTTGCTAAGAATACAAATATAAACAAGCTGGGTATCACCTAAATGATCCCAGAACTTAGAAGCCTGAGGCAGGATGATCACAAAGTGTCATTGTAACAGGCACTGCAGAGCTGGCCCCTAGTTAAAAGGGCCTGTTGCTGTGATCTTCATCCTAGGACTGACTCCCAGCACTAACACGGTAGAGCTCACAACCATCCATGACTCCATGTTTCAGGGATGCAACACCCTCTCCTGACTTCCAAGGGCACCAGAAACACATAGTATACATACATACATGCAGGCAGGCAAAATACACGTACACATAAAATAAACTTTAAAAAAATAAACTTTAAAAAAACTACAGGCAGAATATGAAAAGCACATTGGTCTATATCTTACTGTGTTATCTATCTTATATGAAAAAACACTAAACAATTCTTGGACACTTTAAAAAAATAGAAATACAGGTTTAGTCAGAACACTAGAAATCTTGTTCATATTTCCCAAAGAAACTAGAAGTAGGATTAGAGGGAAACACACCCTTCCAGCTTCATGTCTCACCCTTCTCCCTCTCTCTGCTCTCCATCCCTCCCAGGTCTCCGTTACACCTTCTTTTACTTTATCACTCCTTCCAGGCCTCCCTGTTCTCAAGTGACCCATCTCACCTATACTAGAAACTGGTATTACCCTTTCCCTATCTACTGTCTTCTACTTCCTATGCTGAAAAAGCCTCGTTTCCTAAAGCTTGCTTTGCTAGGATACCACAAACTCCATTTAAAATTTCACCTAGTTAACCAAAGCAAAAACAAAAACAAAAGAAATATTCTCACAGATGAATCAAGAAGCTGTCTGTTCTTATAGGAGTTCTATACAATAAGGTTACTGACACTAGGCCAGCTATCCATCCAAAATTCTTCCTTTAAAAACATAACTACCAAAAAAAAAATCAAAAGAAATTGGAGGATAAAAATATAGGCTCTCTAAGAAATGTCTGACCTAGGAAACAAAGCCTTTCTCACCATCAAGAGGAAAGGTTGGCTGTACTTACAGTCAGTAGCCAACCTTTCCCACCAAGACTGGACTTTCTTCCAAGTTATTGTATCCTCTGCCTCTCTTTTCTTCAGAAATCTTTAGCTGGCAGGTTATGCTAACTTTTCTTCTTTGTGGCACTTGCCAGTGTTGCCTAACTTTCTCCATCTGGGCTTCCCTGTATGAATGTTTGTCTGCATGGACACCACATGGCTGTCTTATGTCTCTGGAGTTCTGTGAGCTGCCATGTGGGTGCTGGGAACACAAGGACAGCAGCATTTTAACTGTTCAGCCATCTCTGCCACCTACATAACCCCTTCATCAGAGCACATGAAGCTGACTTGGGAGCCAGACATGACCACATGCCTCTTCATCCCACCTCAGGACATCATCACCCATATGCTATGAGTTTCCTATCCTCTTCCAGAGGCCAGGACTTCCTTTTGAAAGGCCCAATACTTGCCTTTTCCTTCTAACAGGGAAGAATAGCTGCTGCTCTAACTAGCCCCACATTTTAATTCATTAATCTGGTGTTTTGTCGCATAGGTCTTGCAAAATTAAATTATAACAAGTAGAAAGCAAGAGAGAGCAGGTCATAAAATAAAAAGTCAAAGTACTATTTTACAATTTGTGTGTGTGTCTGTGTGTGTGTGTGTGTGTGTGTGTAACATTTTCAAGACAGAGTTTCTCTGTGTAAAGCTGGGTTTGGAGTTCCAAGTCAACCAGAGTTACATACTTAAGATACTTAAGATTGTCTCAAAACTTAAATTTAAAAACAAAGACTTCTCGCAGGGCGGTGGTTGCGGACGCCTTTAATCCCAGCACTTGGGAGGCAGAGGCAGGCGGATTTCTGAGTTTGAGGCCAGTCTGGTCTACAGAGTGAGTTCCAGGACAGCCAGAACTACATAGAGAAACCCTGTCTCGAAAAACCAAAAAAAAAAAAAAAAAAAAAAAGGGGGGGGGGGGGGCGGGGGGGGGGGGGGGGGGGGGGAAGGGAGGGGGAGAGAGAGAGAGAACACCCAGTCAACAGTGCTCACTGACTAGTCTGCAAAGTATTCAAGAGTCAGCCCTTCTTTCTCTATGCTTATCCAAAGGATAAATTTTAGTCATCCCCAGAAAGAAGGGGGACCAGAAAGTCCTTAAATACTTCATTTTCATCATCAAAATACTGTAAGTACCTATACTGCTTGATGTTATACAGCAGTTCATTACTAGATTAAAATATTCCTGAAGGAAGTCTTTTTTTTGTTTTGTTTTGTTTTTGTTTTTCGAGACATGGTTTCTCTGTGTAGCCCTGGCTGTCCTGGAACTCACTCTATAGATCAGGCTGGCCTCGAACTCAGAAATCCCCCTGTCTCTGCCTCCCAAGTGCTGGGATTAAAGGTGTGTGCCACCACCGCCCTGCATGAAAGAAGTCTTAACACAGAAAGTAAGCAATGCTTTGTTTCCCAAAATCCTTGAAACTGACCACCTTCATTACCCGTCCCCCAAGAGTAAAACAGATTGCTGTCAGTCTCGGACAAGCCAAACTGAGAAGACTACTAGGACCACACCAGCAAGGCTACCAGCTAGGGGCTAGAGACACCTGCAAAAGGCACTTTCCAACTTACTGAGCTGCCTGCAGAGTGTCCAGGGAGCTCCACGTTTTCAGCTTTTGTTAGCTTTGGCGATACAGCTGTCTAAGATACTTTTGTTCCTTCAGTAAACCTTCACCCATTCATATTCCTGTTAAGAAGCCCCAGTAAAACTCACTGGTTCAAAAACATGGACTTTGGTGGTATTCATACTTTGCTCTGTCCTAGGCTTCCTGTGTGGGGAAGGAGGGAGGATTGTGCCTCCCCAGAAAAGTCTATAACCCAACACTTATTTCCTAAATTGTGACATTTCAGTATATACCCATTCTTTTCCCTTCTCAAATCTGAGCAAATACAACAATTAAGTAAAGCCTCCATTCAGACACTACCCCATGGCCTCAAATAAACCACTGCACCATCCCCACCCATAGCAATTCTTTTTTTTTTTAGTTGTCATTAAAATAAAAAGAAAGCCGGGCCGGGCGGTGGTGGCCCATGCCTTTAATCCCAGCACTTGGGAGGCAGAGGCAGGAGGATTTCTGAGTTCAAGAGTTGGAGGCTAGTGTGGTCTACAGAGTGAGTTCCAGGACAGCCAGGGCTATACAAAGAAACCCTGTCTCAAAAAGCAAAAAACAAAAAACAAAAAACAAAAAACAAAAAAAAGAAAGAAAGAAAAGCTGTGTGGTGGTGGTGATGACTTTGATCCCAGAACCTCTATCTCTAGCTCTAGAGGCAGAGACAGAATAGCCTAGTCTATACAGTGAGTTCCAAGACAGCCAGGACAGAGAAACCCTGCCTCGAAAAATCAAGAAAGAAGAAAAAGACAGACAGAGAAACAGACAGACAGACAAGGAAGTACTCTAAAATCCTTGACCACTGTTCTGAACATTGTTCTGTACTGGTTCTAATTCTCCCCCATTCTCTTGTCTTCTTGCTAGCCTAAAGTAGAAGTGAAAGGGGTAGGAAGAAACACGACAGGATGGACTACTGCCACATACAACAGAACTCTAAATTTTAAACATTAATGATCCACTCATAAATATGTTTCATAAATTATAATTTCTTTCTCTTAAATACACCACAGAATACTAACCCCTGCAGTCACTGGAACCATAGAATAATAATAAAACACACACAGGTGAGCCCTGTGCTGAGGGCATGAATGGACTTCAAGACTCTAGTAGTGTGGGTTCGATCCTAAGCACCACTTAGAAAGACAGGCCTGGAGAATAGTCTAAATAAAGACTTGCTAGCATTCCAGCCCTCATATTATTATCCCTGAGATGCAAGTTTGTCCAGTCCTCTGCTGTATGTACAAAAGAGACAAAACTCAGACAAAACAGGATGTCACTACTCAGTACTCACTAACCTGCACTAAAAATTTCTTTTGAGAACAAATTTGTTCAGTTATACATGTACTTAAGAGAAAAGTCAATTAACACTTTTTTAAACACCTGTCAAGAAAGACAACTTCAGGACCTGAGAGATAGCTTAGTGGTTAGGAGCACTTGCTGCTCCTCCAGATGACCCAGTACCTACATGGCAGCTCTAGTTCCAGGAGATCCAATGTCCACTTCTGGCCTCAATGAGACCTGCATGCTTATTTGTATACAGGCTCACATGCAGGTAAGATACCCATACATATAAGATAATAAGATAAAAATAATTTAAAGAAAGAAAGAAAAAAAAAAGAGCAACTTCTTGCTTCCCCCACCTGTGGTCAGAATGGTCCCAAGAATAGCTCTCCCTTAAGTAACTAATCCTATAAATCCAGGGGAAGCAGACACCTTTAATGCCAAGCAGAAGCAGGTCTGGTCTACAGAGTGATTTTGAGGACATCCAGGCATACACAAATTTCACAAATTTCAGAAAGAGACTGGCAATTCCAGGAGAATGGCTCCCATTTCCCTTTGAGTGACCTCTGGATAGCTAGCTGAATTGAAAGCCAAACCATCTACAGAAATATCTGTACCTTCAAAGATTACATACAGTTAGTCTTAACAACGCTAAGAGAGCAAATGCAAGTGGCAAGAAAGCAGGAAACGTACCCTAGAGGCAGCTTCTGTCAAATGGCTCTTTTCTTGTCTCAAAGAAAACCAGTAGGCTTTACTGGCTTTTCTAGGAATCTGACAAAAAGCTCTATGAATTTTATTAATATCCATGACACTTGACCTGCTAAACTGCCTTCCAAGAATTTAAATTCTAAGCAAATACATCAGAATATGGGCAAAGATTTATTGACAAAAATTTCAAACTTCATACTGTAATGGGGAAAGCAGCAAAAAGCTAAAATACAGAAGTATTAAATACATGTGTTTTAAAGATTTTTTTGTTTAGTTTTTCGATACAGAGCTTCTTTGTGCATGCAGCTTTAGCTGTCTTGAATATGGCTCTCACAGACAATCTGCCTGCCTCTGCCTCCCAGTGTGTGCCACCACAGCACAATTTAAAGAATTTGTTATAGCTATTTAAAATGTCTACTTTTTTATGGTATGAGTGTTTGACTTCCATTTATGTCTGTGCAGTGTGTGTGTGTGTGTGTGTGTGTGTGTGTGTGTGTGTGTTTGTAGAGGCATGGAGAGGGTGTCAGATCTTTTGGAAGTGGAGTTATACAGTTATGAACTGTTATATGGGTGTTGAGAAC
Source organism: Grammomys surdaster (assembly GCF_004785775.1). NCBI lineage: Eukaryota > Metazoa > Chordata > Mammalia > Rodentia > Muridae > Grammomys > Grammomys surdaster. Next base: position 3,663,339 of record NW_021621113.1, on the reverse strand, counting down.
TGAACATGAGTGCTCTTTAAATTAAGAGCAGCAAGTACTATTAATTCCTGAGCCACTACTTCAGCACCCTACAACATGTCTAAATTTTTAAAGAGAAACATATGTACATAAAAAGACAAAGTAGGACAATACAAAGAACCACCCAAACACATACCACATCTAAGTAATATACCCAAATGTTAACTTAAAATTTCTAGAGCTGGGGCTAGTAAAATAGCTCACTCAGTAAAAGCCTGAGGACCTAATTTGATCCAGGCAACCTAGGGTGGAAAGAGAGAACTGTCCCAACCTCCTGAGCCCACACTCAACACATATACATCATACAGACACACACTAATAAAACAAAACATAAAAATGTTTTGCTAGAAACCTGGGTAGCCTGGTAGCTGAATATCTGGGTAGCCTAGCATGGTAGCATACAAATACACTCCCAGCTCAAAAGCCAATATAGGGGCTGGAGAAATGGCTCAATGGTTAAGAGCACAAACTGACTGCTCTCCCAGTGGACTCAAGTTCAATTCCCAGCACCAATGTTAGGAGGCTTATAAAGCTGTTTATCCAGCTCCAGGAGAGTTAAACATCCTGGCTTCTGTCAGCACCTGTGCACACATACACATACTCACACACAGATGCAGACATAATGAGAAAAGGACCAGAAGGACGAGAAGGACCACAAGATCTGGTTGGTATAGGCATTGAGTTACTGTCTTTTGTAGTGAGAATTCTGAAATTTTAGTTTCTTTTAAAAAAAAAACAAAACAAAACAAAACCTACACAAACATTTTAAGCATGTGCTTTTGTCTTAATCCCAGGTGTAGGGATGTGGGGCTGCTTCGGACGTCCACAGCAGCTGACCATGGTTTTCCTCGTGCTCTAACAGAAACATGGTTCTGCCAGTTGCAGATAATTTCTACACTTGTGTAACATTTGGAATTCTGGAACTATATAACTGTGAGGGCCCAAGAGGTGGGAGTAAATGGTTGTTGGCCATTAGGGAGGTTGGGTTGCAGTTAATAGCTGTGATCAAAGAAGAAACTAAAGGAAAGAAATCAGATTCAAGGACTTTCCTAATTCCTCTCTTGCCTCTATCCTTGTTTCTCCCCTGTCTAGTGTTAGGGGGTGTAACAGGGAGGATATGATAAAGGGCAGGGGGAGAAGAACACAAAAAGTAGCAACAATCAGCTACGTGTGTTAGTCATTATTCTATGCTGTAAAGGGATACCATTATATATTATACTATGTTATATAGGAAAGCATTTAGTTGGGAGCTTCCTTACTGCTTCAAAGAATTGTCCATGATCATCAAGGTAGCACAGGAGCACAGAAGCAGGCACAGTACTAGAGAAGTAATTGAAGGCTACATCCTGAACACACAGCCAGGCAGACACTGGGCTTGGCATATGCTTTTGAAACTTCAAAGCCCACGCCCAGCAACACACCTCCTCCAACAAAGACATAGCTCCCAGCTGGTCATCAACTGATGACTATGAATACAAATATATGGGGGGCCATTCTCATCCAATCCACTTCAGTTAAAGACCAGCACTGAATACACAAGACTCTTGATAAGGAAGAGGGCTGGAGAGATGGATCAACAGTTAAGTGTTCCTGTTGTTGCAGAGACCAGGTACATCTCCAACACCTACATCTAAGTAATATATGGCAACTCACAAACATCCATAGCTCTAGTTCCAAGGACTCTGATGCTCTCTGCTTTTTCTTGTTGTTTGTTTTTTGGTGGGTTTTGTTTTTGTTTTTGTTTTTTCAAGACAGGATTTCACTCTGTAGCCCCTGGCTGTCCTGAGACTCAGAAATCCACCTACCTCTGCCTCCCAAGTGCTGGGATTAAAGACATGCATCACAACTACCCACAACTACCTAATAAGGAATCGAGACAAGGTCAGATAACTGACAAATTAAAAAAAAAAAATTAGGTATGAGATGGCTGTGGGCAGTTTCCACAGACAGCAAGCACTATTTGAAGCAAAGACAGATCAATCTTCAATGCCATCATGACAGATGTTGTCATAGCTAGAGTTTATCTTCAACACTGTTGCACAGTATCAAAGAGATACTGTGTATGAAATTTTCTCCCTAACTTTTTTGAAACAAAGCAAAACACAAAGGAAAATTAAACCCTTCTTGCTCAGTTACACAGCCAGGCCACCTCCAAAACCTGGTGGGGCTCACCTTTAATCCCAGAACTTTAATCCCAGAGGCAGAGACAGGCAGGTCTCTGTATTCAAAACCCTCCTAGTCTACAAAGCAAATTCCAGGTCAGCTAAAGCTACATAGAGAAACCCTATCTGGAACAAATAAAAGTTAAAAACTAAGGCCAAGTATATGGCGATGCATATCTCAATAATAACAACAGTACTCAGGAGATAGACAGGCAGGTGTGTGGAGAGCTCTACGTGCTGCTTCAAGAATATTGGCAAGATTTTGACATTGGGCTAGGACACAGGCAAGAATTTGACATTGGATAAGAAAGATGTAAGCTAAAGATCTAGATCATTTTGATAATTCCCTTAATACTAGGGGACTTTGTTTATGCCTTGTTTGTTCCTTGATTACTTTGTCTCTGACCTAGGACTGACCCTTTTTTTGCATGTACCTAGAATGGTATAAAAGCAGACTGAAGAAAGCAAACCTGCCTCAGCACTTGCTGGGATCATAATATAATGTTGTCTAGTTGTCTTTTCTTTCTTTAATCCTCACTCCTCCCCTCGTGACCCTGTTGACTGACTGAGCTGGCCTGGTGAGATGGTGCTTCAACTTTGGAGCTCAAGTTGAATGAAGGATACAGTGAAGGGTACAGTGACGTATACAGTGAAGGACACTGTGACAAAAGGAGCATGTACAAAGGGAAATATAAAAAATTTGTGATAGTGGTGAGTAAACCATATAAAAATGGGACAGGGTAATGGTAGAGTGATGTGGGACGGTGAGCTATGAGAAAAAGCTGAGTGCCTGGTCGAATGAGCTTTGGAACCCCGGATACCCGCTGAGACAGAAGGTGTTCAAGCTCTTCCTAGGCTTCTGGCTCTCTCAGCTTCAGTCCTCCACAGTCCCTCCCACAGAGATGCCCATGGTCATCGGTCACGTAGGAGTAGCACCATCATGCAGATGAGGCATTCCCAAGCTCTCAGACCAAGCCAATAGGGGTTAACCTGCTGCCGGACCTCAACCCACCCGAAACTGTACATATGGGCCCAACTCAGAAGTAAAGGTGTGCACAAGATTCATCCAGTTGTCTGAGAGCTTCTGTCTAAGTCCCTCCCCCGGTGAGGGGGGGGCACTTCAAAGAGCTGTAACACTTTTCCCACTCCGCTGCAGCAGAGGCAACAGCAGACTCTCCCTAACTGCACTCCATCCCTCCAGGACCAGGCAGCCACAGTTCACACCCAGTCCTCAGCCAAGCCAGAGATCTTCGTGGGACCCCATCTGGAGCCAAACCCACAGAGAGGGAGAGGGGGAGGGGGAGGGGCAGGGGAGGGGGAGGGAGAGGGAAGGGGGAGAGAGGGAGAGAGCGCACCCGCACATATGCTTCAAGTTCTGCTAAAATCTAGAGTGAAGATAATTCTCATAGATGCTTTAGTCTTTAGACCCTGGTTAGAGATAATTTAGACCCTAGACATAAGAGGGAGAATGGGTTGGGTTCTGCATCCCTTTGGTAGAACATCTGGTTTTCTCCCATCTCTATTGTATGTCCTTGGCAAGCCAGTCTGTCTATGTCTGTCAGTTTATGTCTATGGTTTCATTTTGTTGCTAGATTGTTGCTGTGTTTCACATTCAAAAAAAAAAAAAAAAAGTGGTTAAAACTTGCCATTCTGCTTGCCACTCACCCCTTGATTTAGTTTTTAACTTACTTCAAGGATTTTTTTGTTTAAAAAAAAAAAAACACTCTGAATTGGCACAACAAAAACTGCTAAGTTGCCCTGCACCTGTAGCTAAGAGTCTGCACAGCTGGAAAAGCCCTGCTAGGGGCTGATTGTCTGTATAACCATCTCTCAAAGGGGCCAGCTGCTTCGAGGCATTTCTGGACAGGAAGCTGATGGTTGTTTCTCCAACAGAAATCTGACTGTGATTACTGGGTTATGCAGGTGACAAGGTGTTCCTCCCCTGAATTACGACTAAAATTTTAAGAAAAATTTGTCTGTGTACTCAAAATATGTAAAATGGGTATGGCCACTTCATGTTTGCTTCAGACTGTTCTGTATATCTGAGTTACAGATTATTGGCTTATAAGTTATTGGGCATTGTTAAAAAATTTTAACATTAGTAACAGAAAGTTGAGTAACACAGGCTGGAGAGATGGCTGAGTGGTTAAGAGCACTGACTGTTCTTCCAGAGGTTCTGAGTTCAATTCCCAGCAACCACATGGTGGCTCACAACCATCTGTAATAGGATCCAATGCCCTCTTCTAATGTGTCTGAAGACAGTACAATGTACTCATATACAAAAATATTTTAAAACCTTTAAAAACAAACAAACAAACAAAATCTGGTAACTCAGGGTTGGAGTCATTCTGGGCAACAAACGGCACGAGCCGACCCAGAGACACAGGCCTCTACAGATACTTCTAAACTGGAATAATATTGCACATAATTCCGGTCCTAGAAAAGACTTATAAAAGATAGGATTTAAATCAATGTTTCTTTAATGAGGTATTAAAAGCTGCACCATCATGCATTCATATATAAGAACTGGCAGCCAAACTTTGTAACAAGAAAATAATGCACTTGGTATTGATTTTAGAGAGACTAGACTGTTTACACTGTTAAAAACTGGTTTTCCCTTCCTAAATTATGGTTACGCTTTGATATTGCAAAAGAGACTTAAAAATTATAGTTAAGTATATATAAAGCTAATGGAACATTGGCACTTTACAATTCAATCACAAAAGTCTGATGAAATTTTTATTCCTTATTCCAAACAGCAATTAAATTGCTTATTGTAGAATACTGTTTTTGACCTATTGCATGTACAACCTTTTTAGGCAAAATTGATAATTATTATTCAAAAGATAAGTTGTTACAATTTGCCTCTATGCATGCTTTTGTATTTCCTGTAAATCTGCACATGCAGCACATAGAGAATTTGCTTACTGTACTTACAAATGGCTCATCTGATGGGAAGGCAGCATATGTAAATGGATCACATGTCTATTCTTGTGTCACCCTCACCCCACCCAATTCAGCACAGGTAACTGAATTATGTACTGTAGGACTGCTTTTGAAATGTTGAAAAAAATCAAGGTTTTATATATATATATATTTATATATATATATATATATATGGTTTACAATTGCTTGAAACTGCCGAACGGTGGTGGTGCACGCCTTTAATCCCAGCACTTGGGAGGCAGAGGCAGGCAGATTTCTGAGTTCGAGGCCAGCCTGGTCTACAGAGTGAGTTCCAGGACAGCCAGGACTAAACAGAGAAACCCTGTCTCGAAAAACCAAAAAAAAACAATTGCTTGAAACTGTCCCTTTTTAAAATACTACTAATTCTCATATTTTGCAATTATTTATGCAAATACAACTCAATTTAAGAGAACATACAGTTCCTTACTTTTTAGGACATTTAAGAGCTCATACTGGATTGCTGGGACAACATAATGAGGGCAATGCTACAGCATATGACAGGCCAATGGCATGGTCCTGATCTAGTATTAATATGGGGAAGAGGGCATCTTTGTGGTTTTTCCACAGGATGCCGAAGGAATGTGGTGGTGGCTGCCAGACCAATTGGTGAGACATGCTGATGCTGGAACTAAGAATGATGCTTGCTGACTGTGAAGTTTGGTGTGTGCCCTGACAATGGTGACAGGGAATCTGTATTGAGCCTATGTTCTTGATACACCACTGATACATCTGGTGTCATCCAGACCAGAGATTCTTGGGACCAGTAATAATACACAACTTCTTGGGATCTCCTTGGACAAGGGAATCAACTTATAAGACCATGACTTTTAATGCATTTGGTGATGGGATTCCTGTTTGCTTTGTGAAGAATAGTATGAATGATGGGTGTATTTCTGTGTTTACTCATATTTGGAAGAAAAACATTTTACATACTGTAACTCAAAGCACAGAGATAGGCATGAAAAAATGCTATGAGGGAATCTGCCTCTGACCCTCATGAGATAGGACCTTGTGGATCTGAACCCACAGAGAATGTGCAACAGGCATTAACAAAACGGTTAGATGGAAAGAATGTTATAATCAACCCCAATGTGTTTTAATGTTCCCAGTAATATGTGAATTATTGACTGGGCATGGAATCAGTCAAACACTGGACAAAAGGAGATATCTATATGTCTTTGGCAATCAGAAGCAGGCCATTTCCAAAGACATATCTGGAAGTTATAGGCAGCTCTCTATGAAGTTACATTAGCAATAGACAAAATTGGGACAAGATCTGGATTTAAAACAAGTGTTAAGGCTCCTGATCTCTTATTAATAGGCCATGTTACATTTCTGTTTCTTCTATGGCATTTAATGTAAGTTGCATTAATTGCACACTTTCTAATTGTGTTAATGTACTGAAATCTAGCATGTCTGGTATGGTAGTCTACCAACCAGCTTTTGTTTTTTTGCCTGTGAGTATGACAGGACCTTGTATTCTGAAAAAAGCTCACAAATATTGGAAGAAGTGAGGCAGGCTTTAAGTAGAAGCAAAGGGGTTGCCGATTTGATTATTGTTGGTATAGCAGCTTTGATCACTAACAGCTACCACCACTGCTTCCTCAATTGCCTTGATGCAAGAAGTTAAAACAGTTACTTTGGTTAATCATTTAGCAGAAAATGTTACTAATCCTCTGAGTATTCAAGAAGATTTAGATAGGGGTTTGGAACAAGAAATTGATGATCTTTATGATAACTATTAAAATTATTGGAGAGGAGGTTCAAAGTTTAGGAGTAAGAACCATCTCGGCTGTCACAATAAATACCAATGGATTTGTATCACCTCTAAAATTTTCAATGACAGCCACTATAATTGGGAGAAAATTCAAAGACACTTGCAAGAAATTTGGCATAATTTTAACACCTCTCTGGATATTATAACTTTGCATAATGAGATTATGAATTTAAAAAACACTGACCAGCAGAGTTTTGATGCTGCAGATACTGCTGGTAAAATTATTCATGGCTTAAGGTCAGGATTTCCATCTTGGTCAAGCCTCAAGAATGTCTTTGTTTTTTTAAAGATTTACTTATTTTATGTATATGAATACACTGTAGCTGCCTTCAGACACACCAGAAGAGGGCATAGGATCCCATTACAGATGGCTGTGAGCCACCATGTGGTTGCTGGGAACTGAACTCAGGACCTCTGGAAGAGCAGTATGCTTAACCGCTGAGCCATCTCTCCAGCCCAAGAATGTCTTATATAGCTTTATATCACCATTGTGATAAAACTTGCCTTAAGCAACTTCAGCATGTTGGCGGCCAAAATACATGGCTTGAAACTAAAACAGGCTGGTAGTCAATGATGGTTCTGTACAGAGCCTTACCAACCTAAGACAGAAATGCACTGCTTTGGCTGATGCATACTCCATGATGAGTAAGGAAGACATTCTTGTCAGAACAACTTAAGACAGTCTTGTTTATGAAATAAAAGAAGGGGAGATGTGGAGAGCTCTTGGGGCTGCTTCAATAATATTGGCAAAATTTGACATTGGGCCAGGACAAGGAAGTAGGCTCAAGATTTTGCTAAGTCCTGGAATACTTGGGACCTTTGTTTATGCCTTGTTTGTTCCTTGACTACTTTGTCTTTGACCTAGAACTGACTATTTTTGCATGTACCTAGAATAATATAAAAGCAAATTGAAAAAAAGTAAACCTGCCTCAGTACTTGCTGGGGTCATAATACACTGTTGTCTAATTCTTTCTTTAATCTTCACTCCCTCCCTCAACCCTGTTGACTGACTAAGCTGGAAGCCCTATCTGGAACAAATAAAAACTGAGGCCAAGCACAGTGGTGATGCATGTCATACCGGTCTTTGTACTTGTAGTGAGTCTAAGGCCATCATGGGCTGCATAGAGAAAAGCTATCTCAAAATAAAAAAAACAGAAAAAAATAAAATTTTTAAATGGGAAAGCAGAGCAAAGTTCACTTTATCATTTATTTTTTATGTCTATGGGCATTTGCCTACACATGTCTACCCACCAGACACATGCTCAGCTCCCCTAGAAACCAGAAAAGAATATGCCCTGGAACTGGAATTACAGACAATTGTGAGTCACTATTTGGGTGCCGGATACTGAATCTAAGTCCCTGCAAGAGCAATGTTCTTAAGCACTAAGCCATATCTCAAACCTTAAAATTCAGTAAAACCCTTTAAGTGTGCTTTGATTTTGTGATTCTGCCTTTTAAAAAACTTAGGCCTCTTGGGCCTGTGAGATGGTTCAATGATAAAGGTGCTAGTTACAAAACTTGACAACCTGAATTCCATCTCTGGCACTCACTGTACAAGAGAATTCACTACTGAAAGCTGTCCTCTGACCTCTACACCTCTGCTGTGTAGAATATGAGTCTTCTACCCTATACACACAAAATAAACTAGAAGATAATTTTTAAAAATGCAAATGCCCAGTATGACATATTAGGAAAGGTAAGAACTGTAAGAACAACAATATCTAGAAACAGAGGTGGAGTGGATTACTAAAGACAACAGACAACTAGGACATTCCATGTCTAGATTATGTTACTACACGCATACATATCAGAAACTCTACAGAATGACACACAGCTGGGAACAGTAGTGTAGAGCTGTAATGACAGCTATTCAAGAAGCTAAGAGAAAAAGATCACCTGAGCTCAAGTTTGGCAGCACAGAGAGATTCTATCATTAAATAAACTAGAATTACATTTACCATAAAATATGTCACCTAGCAGGGCATGGTGTAATAGCCCTTTAATCATTGCACTTGGGAGATAGAGGCAGGCAGATCTCTTGAGTTCCAGGACAGTCAGACCTGTCTCAAATAACCTGTCTCAAAAACAAGAAATAAAAATGCCACCTTAATAAAAGGGGAGTAGGGAGTGGGGGATATGGAGGCACACCTCTAATTCTATCTACAGAAGGCTAAGTAGGACAGGATTATAAAACCAGGATAGTCTGGACCACACAGTAATACCATGTCTCAAGTAAATGGGGTAAACCAGACATGGTAGTGAATGACTTTAATCCCATGAAGGCAGAGAAAGGTGGATTTCTGCACTGATCTACATAGTTAAGTTCCAGGCCAGAGTTACATGTTGAGATCCTGTCTCAAAAAGCAAGATGGGGGGGGGGGGGGGGCGCGTGGAGTATACAAGAGATATAGTAATAATGGGCTGCATTACATTCCCGTCCTAAACAAGTGAAGGAAAATTCAAATTATATGAAGTCCCATACATTTTCTGAAATGAGGCATAATTTACTGCCTTGGTCAGTGTTCTATTGCTGTGAAGAAAACACCATGACCACAGCAACTCTTATAAAGGAAATCATTTAACTGAGGATTGCTTACAGCTAGGAAGTCTGTTACAGCTGGGAGCACAACAGCACACAGTGAGACAGCACTGGAGAAGTTATCTGAGAGTTCTACCCCCTGACCAGTAGGGAGTAGAAAGCCTCTGGGCTTGGCTTGGGCTTTTGAATAAAGCCACAGCTCCTAATCCTTTCTTTTTTTGTTTTTTTTTTTTACTTTGTTATTTCTGTTTTGTTTTTGTTTGTTTGTTTGTTTGTTTGTTGAGAGGGTTTCTCTGTGTAGTTCTGGCTGTCCTGGAACTCACTCTGTAGACCAGGCTAGCCTCAAACTCTCGAACTCAGAAATCCGCCTGCCTCTGCCTCCCAAGTGCTGGGATTAAAGGTGTGTGCCACCACCGCCCAGCACTCCTAATCCTTTCAAATAGACTTGAACTTCTAGTCACCCAGGAGTGGTACTATGAACCTCTATGGGCCATTCCCATTCAAATTGTCAATAGCAATTCATACAGAATATTTATTTATTTTGTTTTATTGTTTGTTTATATTTATTTTGTTTTCACTTGCTTCAAGGATATTGTCTCACTTCCCACCTAAGACTGGCCTCAAACTCATAGCAATCCTATACCAGCTTTCTTTGAGTGTTGAGGTTATAGGAATACATTTTGAAAATTCAAGTATTTTTAAAAACATCATTTTTTATTATATTATGATTTATTTATTTTGTGTGCATGGGACAGAGGACTCACATATGCCACAGCATAAGTGTCAAAGTTAGAGAACAACTTTTTTTTTTTAAGATTTACTTACTATTGTATGTATATGAATACACTGTAGCTATCTTCAGACACACCAGAAGAGGGCATTGGATCCCATTACAGATAGTGTGAGTCACCATGTGGTTACTGGGAATCGAACCTGATCAGGACATCTGGAAGAGTAGTCACACTTGGTTACATACATAGTTTGAGTTTAATTTAGGCAAGCCTTCGGGGAAAGAGTAAGAATGGAAAGGTGATACATGCATATAACTATATCTTTTTTTTTTTTTTTTTTTGGTTTTTTTCGAGACAGGGTTTCTCTGTGTAGCACTGGCTGTCCTGGAACTCACTCAGTAGACCAGGCTGGCCTCGAACTCAGAAATCCACCTGCCTCTGCCTCCCAAGTGCTGGGATTAAAGGCTTGCGCCACCACTGCCCAGCTACATATAACTATATCTTATCAGCTGAAAGAAAACATGTGTTTTCTCTCACATGCAACATCTGGATTTCGAGACAGGGTTTCTGTGTGGCCCTAGCTGACCTGGAACCTGTTCTGTAGTTCAGACTGGTCTCAATGACTCATAGAAATCCACCTGCCTCTGACACCCTGGGATTAAAAGTGTATGCCTGTGAGACGGTGGGCTGTGAGAGGCATGGGTACCTGGTCGAGCACAGGCCTTCAAATTCCAGGGACCCTAATGGGACGGTGGGAGTTCGGCCTTGCTCCTGGGCCCTGGTTCCTTTCACTTAGCTTCAACCATCCACAGCCCCTCCCAAAGAAAGGTTTGTGGCCTTAAGTCACATAGCACAGATAGAGGACGGGACTACAGGCCGCAGAGCCTCAAGAGATCTCCATATTAATGAGATACCTAAAGGCCAGAGGAATTAAGCATTCCTTCCCAGACCCTCCTCCCTGCAAACGATATTTAACCTCAAGCCCGCCCTGAGAGTAGGGTGTACAGCTTCATCCACTATCCATCATGACAATAAACCTTTTAAAACCATGGACTCCCTCACGTCTTTGGGGCCCTGCCGTGGAGAACCATGGAGGGTGCCTTCAACTAATGAGCCACCACCTAATCTGCCGTGGAGGACTTCTCTCCGTTCCAGTCACGGAGTCCCACCAACTCAAGCGAGCTAGCCGAGCCAGCCAAGCCAACCATGATCCAGCTAAGCGAGTCACAGTGACCAAGAGTCTCCACCCTGCGGGGCGCTGCTGAAGCTTCTCCCTCTGGCCCCTCTCAGCTGCAGGCCAGTCCAGCCCGAATGCCCCAATCTCAGTCCTTCTAATCTCAGTCCTTCTGTGGCCTCCCAGCGGCGCCTGAGAGCCCAAAGACAGAGACCAGTCTAGCCGCTTTGGCCTGGAGACCCCCCAGGCCCAAGAACTTTGCCCCTGTGGGGTTCCAGGCTGAGACCTCTCCACAGACCTCTCCACGACCGTGTGGAGCCCTGTGGCTTCTCATAGCCCAAGCATGGAGTGAACTCAGTCAAATTCCTGAGCTTTTGTCCCCCTGAGCCGCAGTTCCAGACACCTGGGGAAGAACAGACGCTCAAGATCCACAACTCAGCTCAACAGGACCCACGCCCACGTGCAGGGACCACAGCCTCGCATATGCCACCACTGCCCAACTGATTCTTAGGTACACATACATGGAAAACCTTAAAATAGGATTGTGAAAGATTAAAGAAGCTCTAGAGCAGGGAAGAGGATAGTGGATCCTATGTCACAAGAAAGCAAACGGAGGAGGAAGAGGGGTGGAGAGCAAAGAACAAAGTATAATGATATATATTGTGTGGAAATGTAAGAATAAAAAATACAAGGTAGCTTAAAAAGAGGAAACTACAAAAATAGAAATGCATCGTGAATTCAGTGTCATTGAGCACTGGGAGGCAGGCAGAACTCTGAATATAGGATAGCCTGGGTTACGACTAGACCCTGATGCAAAATATAAGGAATTCATTCAAGTCATTTATTGATTCATTAAATAGCATCATATGAAAGCTCTGCATAAACGATATTTAAAAACACATGTTTTGACAAAGTTATAGATTCAGTACAGCTACAGAGGAGACAATGAAAAAAGCAGAGAGGACCTGCACCAAAACACAAGGCAGGACCTGTTACACTATTTTGAAGGGAAGTTGAAGTTACCCTAAATTCGAAAGAAAACAAAAAGAAATTGGCCTGCCTAAGAGGCACACTCTTGTAATCCCAGCACTAAGAAGAACTGGCACAGTGTGAAGCCAGCCTAGGCTACATAGTAAGATCCAGACCATCTGAGGCTACAAAGCCAAACCCTATCTTTAAAAAATAGTAATAACCACAGGGCTAAAACACAACTCAGTTGGTAGAGTGCTTGGCTGTAGATACAAGTCCTGGCTCGCTCAGGTTGATCCTCAATAACACACAGACTGGGCACTGGGGGTGAATGCTTGTACCTGAGCACTGGGGAGACAGTAACATAAAGAACAAACATTCATCAGCTATACTTTGAGTTGGAGTCCAGCCTGTAATATAAGGTACCCTGTCTCCAAAAAACGTAATGGCTGAAGAGATGGATCAGTTGTTAAGAGCACTGACTGCTTTTCCAGAGGTCCTGAGTTCAATTCCCAGCAACCACATGGTGGCTCACAATCTCATGGTGGCAGGTATGAGATGAGGACCTGTGATAGAATCCAATACCCTCTTCTGGTGTGTCTGAAGACAGCTACAGTGTACTCATATACATAAAATAAATCAATAAAAAACAGATATGCACAGATTATCTTGAAGACTGGAAGACGTATTGTTACTGGCCCTTGCAGTGTAATCAAGTGAAAGAGAAGGGGAAGAGAACAGAGTAGATCAAAGAGGGTAGGGAACTATATTCTGGGGTGGAGAGACGGCTCAGTGGAGTACACACTACTGCCGGGCGGTGGTGGCGAACGCCTTTAATCCCAGCACTTGGGAGGCAGAGGCAGGTGAATTTCTGAGTTCAAGGCCAGCCTGGTCTACAGAGTGAGTTCCAGGACAGCCAGAGCTACACAGAGAAACCCTGTCTCGAAAAACCAAAAAACAAAACAAAATAAAAAAAAAGAGCACACACTACTGCCGCCCAGGACCTATGTTCGAGTCCCAGCACCCACATCCCTTAACTCCAACTCCAGGTGATCTGACACCTTTCGGACCTCTTCCTACATGGGTGCACATACAACAATAAAAAAAAATTTTTTTAATGTTTTTCAAAAAACTCTTATTCTGCAGCAGCATTTAAAAAAAAAAAGCCAGAGGCTGGAGTTAACTTGGGAGACTACAATACTTGCAACTAGCTCTTTTATAGGATCTGAGTTTGGCTGCCAGCACCCACATCAGGCGGCTCACTTGTGACTCTAACTCCAGGGGATCTGATGGCCTCTTCTGGCTTCCTCAGGAACCTGCAGGCATGTGACCACACACATATACAAACTGTAAAACTGTTTGTAAGTGGCTCAGCAATTAAGAACACTTAATGCTTTTGTAGAGGATCCAGGTTCAGTTCCTAGCACTCACACAGCTGCTCACACCACCTGTAATTCAAGGAGGATCCGAGACTCTTCTGACTTTGACAGGTATGCATACACACATGCAGGCAAACATTTCACACATAATAAATCTTTAAAAAGGGAAAAAGAAAAACAACATCAGACAAGAATGCCAGTACAAGCTAGTGATCCCAACACCCAGGAAAGCACAGGCCAAACAGGTCTACAGATCAGTTTTAGACCAGACAAGCTTATAGACAGATGCTGTGTTTAAAAACCAAAAGGGGGAAAAAAAAAGTTTGACATGTGGCTGGGATAGAGAGAGATGTTCAGCTCAACTTCTTAAAATTATGTGTCATTTAATATATAAGGCTGTGTTTTAGAAAAGTAGCTGCCTCACAATAAATTTCAAAGGGTCAGCAACAAGTGGGGTCCTATAGAATATGTCAACTGTTAGATTTTATTTGAGAGCCAAATTTCTCCACCCTGTTTTCTCATTCATAAAAATTTACAAAGAGGGCTGAACTATGTTTAGTGATAGCACTGGCCTGGATACATGGGGCTGCCAGGCTCTACCCATACCACCACCATGAATCAATCACTCAATAAATAACCTATATGAAGTTATTGTAATAATAAAACTGCCAGACAAGCTTAGGGGGAGGGGGAAGCAGAGGGGGCAGCAGCAGCCTTTAATTAATCCCAGCATTCAGGAGGCTGTGAGTTCCAGGCCAATCTGGTCTAAAGAGTAAAAGAGTAAGTCCCAGGACAGCCAGGATTTTGCAGAGAAACCCTGTCTGGGGGGGAAGGGAAAAAACAAACAATAAAAAACCCTGCTATCTCTCTCTCTTGATCTCTTGCCTCTAGCTTCTCTCTGTCCTCTCGCTCCTCCCCCCTTCCCTTCCCACTCTCTCCACATGCTCATGGCCGGCCTCTACTACTACTACTACTACTACTACTTCTTCTTCTTCTTCTTCTTCTTCTTCTTCCTCTCTCTCTCTCTCTCTCTCTCTCTCTCTCTCTCTCTCTCTGCCTCTACTACCCTCCTGGCTAACCTCACCAAGCCCTGAATAAACTCTATTCTATGCTATGCTATACCGGTGTGTGGCTGGTCCCTCAGGGGGAAAAGATGTCCTTCATGGGCCC
>NW_021621113.1:3607204-3643453 GCF_004785775.1 Grammomys surdaster | reverse complement strand
GGGGAGGGGAGGGGAGGGGAGGAAAAAACCACCCCCACACACATACTCTTGGCATCCCCTGTTCTCCTGACAGTGTGTGGCAGCACCCTGTACCTGAGTTTGCATCAGGGTTCTTAGAACTGCTATCTAGGTAGCTTTTCCATAACATTCTTGAAGCAAACAGCGCTTATACAAGTCTTGTGGAACTGCAGCTTCCAGAAAAGGCTGCATACAAGGATGTGTCTCTGCCACACAGAGGAATCATAAAAAACAGAAGCACCTCCAGGCAGTGGAGTGGTGGCACACTCCTTTAATCCCAGCACTTGGGAGGCAGAGGCAGGCGGATTTCTGAGTTCGAGGCCAGCCTGGTCTACAGAGTGAGTTTTAGGATAGCCAGGGCTACACAGAGAAACCCTGTCTCGAAAAACAAAAACAAGAAACAAAAACAAAAATAACAAAACAAAAAACAAAACCCAGAAGCACCTCTTTGCTTTACACCCTCCAAGGAACCTAGACAGTACCCCTCACTCAGATTTAAAACATGTCTCCTAACTGTTGTATTTTTCTTAAGACTTTCATAGCAGGGTTTGGTGTTATACAACTTTAATCTGATCTCTGTGAGTTTGAAGCTGCCCTGGTCTACATCTACATAGAAAGTTCCAAGCCAGCCAGAGTTACAAGGGAGACTGTGTCCAAAAAAAAAAGAACAACAACAAAATTTAATTCATTTCATTCTCTTTTGCGAATGCTCAAAGCAAACTGTAATTCTGGTATATATTATTTCTGTGAGTTTTCTATTTATTTGTTTTTAATTTTGACACAGGATCCCATTGAATAGTCCAGGCAGGCCTGAAACTGACCATAACTTCTGAATGTCATTTTCTATTTGACAGCTCATTACCATCTATCATTTACCCTAATACCTTACCAAAAGCTTTTTAAACCATGTGTTGCCTAGAAGGCATGCACATCAATGCCTGCTCAGCATGTGAATGTTGGACTGCACATGTGGACATACACACATGTCAGGACCACTGGACCATTTCTTCAGGTGAAACCATGATTCTTCAGAGTATATAGTCAGACTAATGATCACCTTTTTAAACAAAGTACCTAATGTTAAATCTTGGAAGTACAGAACACAGGGAAAAAGGATGAAGAGTGTAGAGATAACAGGCTATAAAATATGAAAGATGGAGTTCTTAGTCAAGTGCTAATGGTTCAAATGCTGAAGAACAACCTAAGAAATGTACCCCAGGTGACTAGTTACAAGCTGTCAGTTACCTTAGAGCACTGGAGAGGAAACATACACAATAAGATCCCCTCACCAGATGAGACAAACACCAGTATAACACCAATGAGACATCTGATCCACTGAGCTCTGCTCACACCTCTGTGTTCAGCCCTTTTGATGCCAACCTACAGTGAGCACCAAGTGGTCCTAGTGCCAGTGACCACAAGCAAAATGAGTATGGTCCATGGCCCTGTGGCCAGGACAGAGCTGCTCAAGTCTGCCCTGAATAACCCGCTATAAAGTTCACTCATGGACCTTAACACGTTTCCTACTTTATCTCCCATCGTTTTACAATAGATTTCACAATAACAATACAACGATCACATGTCAAGGTTTTAGTTTTGCAAGATGAAGTTTTAATGCTAGTCAGAAAAACTTAAATCATAAGAATTACTATTTACCTATAGTTCACTTACATGTAAACTAGATCTACCCGCTCTTCTCTAGCACGGTCACGACACTGCGGTCTTAACAGCTTGCTATGGGCACTGTAATGGGTGCCGTACAGCTCCTGTTTGTGGAATCACTGTCTGTCTGTGCTCTACGGCTTACTTACTTTCCAACCCACAAACCCACACTCACTTTCCCTCCTCTCCCCCAGAGCAGTCAGTGCTCTTAACCACTGAGCCATCTCTCTAGTCTAAAAAAATTAGTTTTTCACAAAAGGGAAGAACGTGAACCTAAAGCGGCCTGACATGGTGAGTATAACTCTTACCACACCCTGGGCATCTACAGGACAGAATGCTTTACCAATTTGATCTTAAATTTTGTTCCATCATAACAGAACATGGAAGTGTCTTTAATCCTAACACTAGGAGGCAGAGGCAGGCAAATATCTGTAAACTCAAAGACAGCCAGTTCAGACCAGCCAGGGCTGCAGAGTAAGACTGTCTCCAAAGCAAAACCAAATTATAAAATAAAAAGGGGGAGGGGTCAATCTGTTATGATTAAAAAGTCATCTAAAAACAAAATGTAAAAATGAAAAGACGGGGCTGGAGAGATGGCTAGGCCATTAAGAGCACTGACTGCTCTTTCAGAGGACCTGAGTTCAATTCCCACCAAACACATGGTGGCTCACAACCATCTGTAATGGGATCTGATGGCTTTTTCTGGTGTGTCTGAAGAGAGCTACAGTATACTCAAATACATTTTAAAAAATTAATTAAAAAATAATGAAACCTATAAATAAATAAATAAATAAATAGGCTCAAAAAACAGCCACCACCAAAAATGAACCACCCAAAAGTACAGTGGCAAGCACTGGGGTAAGATCACTGTGTACTGAGTGAAGTGGTTACTACTTAGAACCCTCACAAAAACAGAATACACAGTAAACATACGGTTTGCAGGACAGAAAACAAGACTGCCGAGAGTCTCCATCATTTGTGTTCTCTACTGTCAAGTCTATGATCTCTACCTTTCCAATAAAGTGACTAGTTACCCTAAATAATGCTACTTTGCTACAATAATTCTCTGGGGTTCAGCATGTCTTCCTGGGAAACCAAAAGTCTACCCAGAACTTACACAGTGAACCTATGTTTACTTCAAAACTACATCGACTGGGGATGGTGGTGGCACACTCTTGTAATGCCAGCACTAAGGTCTGCCTCGGAACTACACTTCAGTTTCTTGTCCCTCACAAAAGATCCTTAGCTACCCCACAGAACTGTAAGGATCAAATTCAGGAACGAACCAGCTCAGTGCCTAGATCTTGTCTAGGTCTTAAAACTCTTTCACTTCAACCTACCTGACAGATCCTACAGTCTTACCAGTAACTGTGGCAAAGAAGGGCGGAGTCCCCACCCAGTTATGTCCCTTTGTTCTGGTGTTCCTGCTGAATGCTGGGTAAACAGGAGCTGGGCACCTTCGCTGGCTTTAAACAAAACGAAACACACACAAACCTGCACAGCCCTCCCCATTATTCTCTCTACTCCTTGTCACAAGCCTTGCATTTCCAAGATGGCAGAGCTGTAAGACCCACTCGTCTGTGGATAGAACTAAACTGTTTTTTCCTGCATTAACATAAAATCACAGAATACTTCCAGGGGAAAGGGCATCAGAAAGACACCAGAACCTCCACCCTACAGTATAGCTGGTTCCAAAAGGTGAGACAAATACCAAAACAAGACCAGACATAGCTATCAACCCAGCACTCAGGAACAGGAAAGAATACTTCAAGTCCCAGGCAAGCCAGGACTGCAGAGTAAGATGCTGCCTCAATTAACCGCAATCAAAAAAAAAGGGAGAGGGGGGAAGGTGGTGGGGGCATTACAACACACTATAACTACTGTGTAAGTAGTTATTTGTGTGGATACCCCATAACTATATGAGCCACCCAGAGTTCTCTACCACACTGTGCACTAGTGCCTCCACATACAAAAAATACTATTCAACATCTTAGCCTGGCATTCATGGACTTTTCCTCTAGAACCATGTTCTTTTTCTATAATCTTACTGAAAAGCCACAAAGTTAGGGAATCATGAAATCATTTCTTCTAACTTTTTTTTCTACTTAGTTTTTGTTTTGGTTTTTGGTTTTTGGTTTTTCGAGACAGGGTTTCTCTGTGTAGCCCTGGCTGTCCTGGAACTCACTCTGTAGACCAGGCTGGCCTCAAACTCAAAGAGAGCCGCCTGCCTCTGCCTCCCAAGTGCTGGGATTAAACGCGTGCACCACCACTTCCCAGCTTCTAGTTAGTTTTTCAAGACAGGGTTTCTCTGTGTAGCCCTAGCTATCCTGGAACTCGCTCCGTAGACCAGGCTATCCTCAAACTTGGAGATCTGCCGCCCTCTGCCCCCTGAGCACTGGCGTGTGACCCAACATCCAGCTCCCAAACCTTCTTACAATGCTAAAGTGTACAGACTGATACTGAGCTGAGTACATTTAATCACACTTTCAAGACTCTAAACCTTTCTCAGGATGTAGTAAATCAGAGGGCAAGGTCTTGCCTATGAAGCTCAAGCACCAGTTCGATCTTCAGGCAAGAAAAAAGGGTGAACCTGCTCTAACAGTAAACAAATGCAGTGCCATGCTTCAAGTACAGAATACAAACTACAACTACTTGAGGAACACAAAACACTACCTTTTTCTTATCGACCCTCCCCTACATATGCCCTTGTAGGACAACAAAGATCTGTGATCTACTCACAAGTGGTTCGCCTGTAATTCCAGCACGCAGGAGACAAAGGCAGGTGGATCTCTATGAGTTCAAGGCCAACCTGGTCTACAGAGTGAGTTCCAGAACAGCCAGGGCTACACAGAGAATCCCTGTTTCAACCCCCCACCCCACCCCCCCAAAAAAAAAACAGAAACAAAAAAAGAACAAAAACAAAACAAAAAAAAGAATGGAGGCGGGCTGGAGAGATGGCTCAGTGGTTAAGAGCACTGACTGCACTTCCAGAGGTCCTGAGTTCAAATCCCAGCAACCACATGGTGGCTCACAACCATCTGTAATGAGATCTGATGCCCTCTTCTGGTGTGTCTGAAGACAGCTACAGTGTATTCATATATAATAAATAAATAAATCTTTAAAAAAAAAAAAAAAAAAAAAAAAGAATGGAGGCAAGATGGCTAGATGAGTGACGGTGCTTACCAGCAAGCCTGACTACAACCTGTCCTCTAATCTGTACATGTTAGTGTGTACACATGTACCTACACGTATAAATAAATAAAATGTAATAAAATTATTTTTTTTTAAAAAATGAATGAACTAGGAGCTGGACAGATGACTCACTGGATAAAGTGTTTGCCACTAAGCCATGAAGCCTTGAGACTCCCGGCACTAACATGAAAACTAAGTGTAGAGGCACGGATCTGTAGCACTAGCCTTGGTGGAAAAGCCAGCCATGGGAACCCCAAGGGCTCAACGCCAGCCAATCTAGCCAACATGTCCAACTCTAAAGTCAGTAAGCAATCAGTGTCAAAACATAAGCACAAGCCTTAAATCCCAGCACTTTAGGCAGAGGCAAGAGGATCTCTTTGTGAGTTTGAAGCTAGCCTGATCTACAGAGTTCCAGGATAGTCAGGACTGTTACACAGAGAAACCCTGTCTTGAAAAAAATAAAAAAAAAATAAAAAAAATAAAAAATAAAGAAATAAAGGTAGAAAATAATAGCAAGAGACAGCTTTGTTTGGATCTCAGGCAAGTGCACACCCACACACACACACACACACACACACACACACACACACCAACTATACCACATATGCATACATACACAAATAACAAAGAAAAACAACTACTATTCTTCCTGGCAAGTTCAAGAAGCACGTAACTGAAAATTTAGACTTGCAAGTGTGCTTGCTTATGTTTTTGAAACAGAACAGGAAAAAAAAAAAAACTAGAAACCCTAGAAAAGATGTGTTTCCTTTTTCTGATAAGCACTGGACTGGCAATATCGAATGAATCTTTACAAACGGCACCTATACCCAACTGCCAAAAGCAGACTTAATCAGTCCCACCTTCAGCAAACAGAGCAAGCTAAACTCTTTGTCAGTAAAATAGATTTATGTTAAAAAAAAAAAATGAAGTCAAACATGGAGCTCAAGTCTTTAATCCCAGTACTGGTCAACCATTGTGGATTCAAGGCCAGCCTGATCAACATGACCTACATGAGAGACCCTGTCTCTAGAAAAAAGTTAATGAAAAAAAATTAATGAATATCAACTGAATTCTTAGAACAAGAGATGGTTAAAACCTAAAAGGCACAATCAATCCTTACTTTGACAAACTTCAAGTAAGCAACTGATTCCTTAATTTCCACTCACTTTCAACCATAACATCTTTTTATTTCAGTAATTCTTTTAATTTTCAATTTACAACATCTGTCAAGTTTAGTTCTTCTTGGGAATTTAAACATTCTTACATTGTTTCCAAATAACAGGATCTTAAAATTAAGTCACCCAAGCTGAACAGAAAAGCTTTGCTTTACATTGTCCTGTAAACCCAAACAATTCTTAAGAGCATGCCAATGATGAAAAATAATTCTGTTAAAAGACATTCCTAGAAATACCTTGTGAACATTAAAACACTCTTGAGATTTCTTTAGTGAATTTACTATAACACCAGAATGGTAAATAAGCCAGTGGCAATTACAATAACCAACCATTCTAAAACAAATGACTCTTGTTTACAACAAACTAAATAAGCAATCAAAGAGTTTTAAGACAGTCACTGAAAGCAGACAGCCTAAGCAGACAGTGATTACAAGTTTCAAAGCTGAAATAGGGAACTTTTTTTACCTGGTGTTCTGCATGAATGTTATCCCCTGTAGGCCATCGATGTTTGCTAGTATTATAGCCGCCTCCACCACTTCCTCCTCCCCCAAGCTGCTCACCATGCTGCCTCTGAAAGAAGTAATCCACCATAGCGTCGTCCTGGGAACGGCCTGCAACTCCTATGGATCCTGGGACAGGGCTGGAGTGTGTCCCAGCTGCAAGAGCCTGATTTGCAGCTGGCTGTGGCTGCGCTTGCGACCCTGTTCCAGATGTCAAAACAACAGGCATGTTGGGATTAGCTGGTTCTTGAGGGTGATGTTTCAGGTGGGGGCTGAAAGAGTCCTGCCAAAGCACTGCTTTTCTCTTCAAGACACATGCAACGCTCATTCCACCAACACCTGAGAACAAACAGTTAACAGATGTTTAATGCTTGCATTTTTAAAAAACAACTCCATATACTCCAGTACAAAATGCTAAACCATTCCCTCTCTTCTGCAAGTCAATACTGTCTAACTGTCTCTATCAAGAAGTCAAATGTCTTCTGAAGTCAACAGTTTCCTGAACTGAACCTCCTTTGAAGCTGCTGGGCCTGTGTGTACAGAAAGGTCAACAGCAGCAGGTACTCCAATAAGTGCTGAGATGAGGGCCCACTACGTAACCAGAGCTTTACTAAAAACTAATCATAGACAAGGATCTTGCCTAACGTGCTAGGACCTAGGTTGGAGCCCTAGAACCACAAAATAAAAAAGTAAACAAACAAACAAGCAAAATAGCTATGTGGAATCAGAATTTAATCAACAGCTTCCTTACTCAACTGACTTCCTCCTTAAGTCAACTGGACTTAAAAATAAACAGCTATTTTTTTTTCCTGAGGTGAGATTTCATGTAACCCAGACTAGCTTTGAAATTAAAAGGTAGCCAAAGCTGGCCAAGAACTACTGATCCTACTTCCACCTCCTGGGTGCTGGGATTACAAAACTGTGAGCAGGAACTTTTGAAAGCATCCTTAAGTTGATAGGCTGGAGATGAGCTCAATGGAGTGCTGGCCTAGCCCTAGATTCAATCCCCTGGACTCCACCCCAGGCCCCACAGACTCAATCTCATGGACCCTCCCCACCTCGTGCCCTAACTAGCTTCAAAAGAATTTACAGCTATAACAAACATGTCAATAACCAAACAAAAGTTAGACTCTGTAACTTAAAAGGATCCTTTAAAATATCTAACATGTTTATGGGACAATACCCAGACCAGGCGTGGTTTTTCGAGACAAGGTTTCTCTGTATAGCCCTGGCTGTCCTGGAACTCACTCTGTAGACCAGGCTGGCCTCGAACTCAGAAATCCGCCTGCCTCTGCCTCCCAAGTGCTAGGATTAAAGGCGTGCGCCACCACCGACCAGCTAGGTATGTTTTTATAACATGGAGAAAAAAAAATCAAGAGTTTTATCAATACCTTACAAATACAATGCTACTGATTAACTCTTAGAAACAGGACAAGACAAACCCAACTCACTTTGCTTGTACTAAACCTCACTGTAAAAACCAGGTCTGTCTCACCAGTCATAGGGTAGCAAATAAATGGCAGACATTCTATCATCACAGAAACACTGAAAGGTAAGCATTATTAGCCCTGTTTTTTACAGGTAAAACATTACAGAAGCCGGGCAGTGGTGGTGCACGCCTTTAATCCCAGCACTTGGGAGGCAGAGGCAGGCGGATTTCTGAGTTCGAGAGTTTGAGGCCAGCCTGGTCTACAGAGTGAGTTCCAGGACAGCCAAGGCTACACAGAGAAACCCTGTCTCAAAAAACAAAAAAACATTACAGAAGTTAGGAGCCCATGGTCATCCAGTTGGTCTACAACTTGCTACGTACAGCAGGCTGGTCTTGAACTCACTGAGATCTGCCTGTCTGAAGTATGGGATTACAGATGTAAACCACCACCCCTTTGAGTATCTGTAGTACATTCAACTCCAGAGAGCCAACAAAGAAATCAAATCTTACTAGGAACCATTGCTACTTAAGTTCCATAAGACCAAATAACTTAAGTTCCATAAAACCAAATAACACCAGAGAACTTCTAAGGCTAGCAACACTGTTCAAAACAAATGAGAAACCTGTTTTCTCTCTTTTTTGAAATATTTTGTCTTCTGTTATATGTGTTTTACCTGTATGTATGCATATCATGTACATGCAGTGTCTGAGAAGGCCAGAGGCATAATAGCCTCTAAAACTGGAGTCAGGAATGATTGTAAACCATGTGAATGCAGGGAACCAAACACATGTCCTCTGCAGAAGCATCAAGTCAAAAGTGCAAAAGCACTGAGCATCTCTCCAGCCTGCAGCCATCCTCTCTCATTGGGTAAGTAACCTCCTGGAAAAGTGACCCTACCTTCCCACAACTCATTCAGGTTATGAAGCTAGTAGAGGTCGCATGGAACCTGCAATCCATTCAAAGCCTAACTTGCAATGCCAGCACTCTAGGAGAGCAAAGCAGGGGACCTCTTTCGAGGTCAGGGGAGTTATACTGTGAGTTTTAGCAAACATGGATTACAGTAAAATTCTCTCTCAAAAAAAAAAAAAAAAAAAACAAACAAGACAAAACCAAACTTCTGCTTTGGAAATGCTTAATGTAAATCAAAAATTCCAATTCCCTTTTACCTACACACACACAAACACACACACAACTAAACCTTATACTGGAATAGTTTTAGCCTTCTAGGCTCTCATGAATAAAATGCTGTCTAGGTTCAAGTACAAACCCAGAAAAGTACAGGTGTTTCATTATTAGCCTCTACAAGTACACACCAGCCTAACTCTCCTCTCTACGAACCTTAGTCCACTCATTTGCTTCTACAAGAGAATCTCCATCTCTTTACTTCAGGCCAACTAATACAAAATTCAAGTTTTACCACCAAACTAACAACCTCTTTATCAGTTTCCAAAGACAGTTTTTTTTTCCCATGCCTTGATTTTTGATAGCTTTTAATCAATAAGTTGAAAGGTATAAAGTTCTTTTTTTTTGTTTGTTTTTGTTTTTCAAGACAGGGTTTCTCTGTGTAGCCCGGGCTGTCCTGGAACTCACTCTGTAGACCAGGCCAGCCCCGAACTCAGAAATCGACCTGCCTCTGCCTCCCAAGTGCTGGGATTAAAGGTGTGCGCCACCACCGCCCGGCTAAAAAGTATAAAGTTCTAAAGTTTCTGAAGTCACTATGCTTAAGACTCCACAAATTTAGTTACCTACACCAATCAAGGCAACAGAGCCTCAATCACCAAGAAGATTCATAAGATAGTAAATGCAGTATTTTCTAACATAAAAGAGCTGCTAAAAGTTACCTATGAATTTTCATATTAAGAACAAGTTTAGGCTGGGCAGTGGTGGCGCACGCCTTTAATCCCAGCCCTTGGGAGGCAGAGGCAGGTGGATTTCTGAGTTCGAGGCCAGCCTGGTCTACAGCCAGGACTACACAGGGAAACCCTGTCTCAAAAAACCAAAAAAAAAAAAAAAAAAAACAAGTTTAGCTGGCCAGTGGTTGTGCACACCTTTAAATCCCAGCACTCAAGAATGGAAAGCTGAGGGGCTGGAGAGATGGCTCAGCGGTTAAGAGCACTGACTGCTCTTCCAGAGGTCCTGAGTTCAATTCCCAGCAACCACATGGTGGCTCACAACCATCCGTAATGAGATTGGATGCCCTCTTCTGGTATGTCTGAAGACAGCTACAGTGTACTCATCAATAAAATAAATATTTAAAAAAAAAAAAAAAAAAAGAATGGAAAGCTGAGCCAGATGGATCTCTGGTTTTTTTTGTTGTGGTTTTTTTGTTGTTGTGTTGTTTTTTTCGAGACAGGGTTTCTCTGTGTAGCTGTGGCTGTCCTGGAACTCACTCTGTAGACCAGGCTGGCCTCAAGCTCAGAAATCCGCCTGCCTCTGCCTCCCAAGTGCTAGGATTAAAGGCGTGCGCCACCACCACCCAGCCAGATTGATCTCTGAATTTGAGGCCAGCCTAGTCTACAGAGTGAGTACCAAGGTAGCCAGGGCTATAAAGAAACCCTGTCTCAAAAACCAATAAATAAGTAAACAAACAAATAAATGATAAAAGATTGTCCCTGAAAGCAATCTCACTCTAAAAAATAACTGGGGAGGGGTCAGTTACAAAAATATTAAAACAAAACAATTGGCCTTTGTAAGGCTGTCTGGAACCCCTGAGACTTCCTGCTTTACCTAACCAGGCATTGCAGTTTCTCAAACAAGAGAAAACCTGGCAAGAGGGACAACTTAAAAGTGAGCAAACACCTAAACACTAACATGTGTCCGAGGGATTTTTGTTAACATCTTGGCAATGACAGAACAAAAACTAATCATCAGTCCCCTAAGTACCAGAAAACAAGAAACTGATGGTACCTTTCCGGGAACTCTCAAAGCTCACTAAAAAGGTATATGCAGTATGTAAAATGTAACTTTTTTAAGCAAATGACATACTTAAAAGCAAATATTTTAAGCAATACAATGAAGTAGCAAGTCTAGGTACTTCCTAGCTTTCAACCTGTGTGAAGATCGCCTTGTAATTTGTTTTTACCTTTTAAAAAAATATCACTAATAGTAGTTTTCTTTAACCGAAGGGGCAGGGTTTAATCTATCTGCTTTTACCAAGATGCTCAGGTTTAAAAGGGGTTTATTTTTACTACACTGAACAAACTCTCTGTGGACATAAATTTAACTTAAAGCAGTTCACAGACACAAACTAAACAAATCCCAACTTCAAAAAGCTGTAGCCTCAGACAAGATGAACTCAAGCATGGAAAGGCAAAATACTAAAAGTTCAGAACCCAGTATTTCCAAACCATCAGATAAAGATACACAGTCCCTAGTGTTTTACAAAGTTACAATGAGCGAAGGGTCAAAATGTTCATTTGTTTACTGAAAACCCCAAAGGAAGCTGCTTATCTTAAAGGGAGAACCACATCAGTAACTTTTACACCAAAACAAAAAGCTAAAGCTACAATCCTGTCTTCAGAAGTAACTAGCTTTAAAAACTGAACGCCCAAAAGCCCTCATAAATCATCTTAATAATCCCAGTAATTAATGGGGTGAGCAAAATGATCAAGTGTAACGAAGCGTTATCATAATTTGCACAATGAAAACGAACAATCCTTCAAAGTTATGATGAGGATAAAGCCTTCTCTGGTCATCTGTGTGGGAGTTCTTCGATGTGGGAGGGGAGCTCTTGGGAAGAGGGGTAAGCTTCATTGGAGAAAAGTTACAGGAGTGTTCCTCACTTTAGCGTGGGAGTGGTAGACGAGTAAAACAAATGACCCAGGTATTACCCACCGCGTTCGTGAGGAAGGAAACACTGAGTAGATATCTACATATTTTTCATACTACCTACTGAAAGCCCCTTGGAGAGGAAAGCACAGCAACACAGGGAGGCTCTGAGAGGAAGAACACCCACCGCCTTAAGGGGGGGAAACACATACTTACACACACACACACACACAAGCTCTCACACAAACAAAAGGCCACAAGAAACCCAGGAGCTTAAAAAGCGATCCGAAACTTCCTGATGGCCACCTCGCCACATTTAAGGCTTGCAAAATCGCCCACTCCCCCACCACTGGGGGGGCTCGCCCGAAGACCGGGACCCACCGCTGCTTTCTAAAGCGATGTATTGTTCCTCCCTCGGCGCTGCCACAGAAGCTCCAGAAGTCGAAGGAGCCCGCGGGAGCACAGAATCTCCACTCCACGGCCACAAGAGAGGACCTGGGGCTTCGCAGACCCATCCAAAAATAAATAAATAAATAAATAAATACCAAAAAAAAAAAAAAAAAGCCGAGCCGAACGGCAACACCAACCTCCAGGGACTCCCAGCAGAGCCGAGGAGAAGCACGGAGCCGCCGCCAGCTGCGGGCCGGGCCCCGGCCGCGGCCCGCTCCCCACCCCCTCCTCGCGGATAACAATAGGGCCTCGCTGCCGCCTCCCAAACACGTACGAGCGGAGCGAGCGCGGAGCCTCCGCCAGGCCCGGCGGCGTCTCTAAGCCCTTCTCGCCCCGCCAACCGCTGCCAAACGCCAATACGAAGGGCTCATCGGCTCGCTGGGGGTTCGGAGCACGGTTTGGGACTACCAGGGCGCAGATACTCACGGGCGGAGCGGTAGGATGAAGATGGATTCCGGCCCCCCGATCTTCGCTCGCCGGCGCTCTCGCTCCCCCTTACCTTTCACTCCGACAACATGGCGGCCCACTGGGGACTGGGCTGACGCGGTGCATCATGGGAACGGCGCCGGCCCCGGCTCCGGCGGTGGCAGCGGCGTGTGCGGAGCGGGCGGGCGGCTCTGGAACAGGTTGCCCGGTTGCCATGCCAACCACAGGGCCTGCGTGAACTCGGAGAAATTCGCAGGCCACACAACCGCTGTGCCCGCCCGCTGGGGCGAGCGCGCGCCGCCGCTTAGGAGCGGGGTGGAAGGCGCGGGAGCGCGCACGGAGTACCCAGGCTGCCATAGGGGGAGGGGGACGCCGACATGGGGCTGTGCGTGGACCTTGGCACAGCCAGGCCCGAGGCTGGGTTCGAACCCCTTCCAGCCTTCTGGTCCCTGGCCTTATTGCATCTTCCTCCTGCCTCCGTTTCCCCAGTGTAACATATGAAAGAGAAGAACAACAGAACGACCATGCTAATGGAGGGCAGGACCTCAACCTAATTTGCAGGATCTGGAACACAATGACAAAGCCAGGACCCTGTTCAAAGGTCATAAGAAATATCAAGACGCCAACTAAGCAAATTAGGCTGAAAACTAGAAGCTAGAGGTGTTTACAAGCACACCATCATTTTGGTTGGTTGGTTGGTTGGTTGGTTGGTTGGTTGGTTGGTTTGGTTTGGTTTTTTATGTGACAGGGTCTTTTGTTGTAGCCCTGGCTGGTCTCTAACCTACTGAAATCCACCTGCCTCTGCCTTCAAGAACCATCCTTTTTTCTTTTTGATTTTTCAAGACAGAGTTTCTCTGTGTAGCCCTAGCTGTCCTGGAACTCACACTGAAGACCAGGCTGGCCTCGGAACTCACAGAGTTATCCCCAGTTCTGCCTCCTGAGTATTGGGATTAAAGGCCTGTGCCACCACCTTGCTATTTCTTCTTCTTCTTCTTTTTCTTCTTCTTCTTCTTCTTCTTCTTCTTCTTCTTCTTCTTCTTCTTCTTCTCCTTCTTCTCCTTCTTCTCCTTCTTCTTCTTTTGGGACAGGGTGTCATATAGCCCAGGCTGCCCTCAAACTCACTGTATAGCTGAGGATTACCATGAACCCCTGAACTACTTCCATACTGTCCTACTTCTGCGATTACAGACATGTTCAATCACATCCAGTTTATGCAGTGCTGGATACCAGACTTAGGACTTCAGGCATGCCAGGCAACACTCTACCAAACAAGTGAGCTACATCCCAATGTTCAAACTCGAGAACATACTGTATTCAGAAAGCCAGCTTGAAACCAGACCTGAAATGACTTAACTGAACCTTCATTTCCCACACTGCTAACAATAATTTGTGAAATCAAGTAGATAATACATTTAGCTCCTCCCTCAGCCCAGGGCCCTGGACAGTACTGAATGACCATAGTACAAAAACACACAGGAGGAAGAAAGATGGCAGATATGAGAAAATTACACCTTTCAGCTTCTTACCAGACTCTGGGCTCCATACTTTCATCCTGAGAGACATAGTTAATTCCTTTGTTTGTTTGTTTGTTTGTTTGTTTGTTTGTTTTCCAAGACAGGGTTTCTCTGTGTAGCCCTGGCTGTCCTAGATCTTGCTCTGTAGACCATGCTGGCCTCAACCTCAGAGATCCAACTGCCTCTGCCTTCTGAGTGCTGGAATTAAAGATGTGTGTCACCACCATCCAGCTTAATTTCCTTAGTTTTAACTTCAGCTTCGTCATTTATTTAGTGAGATTTTAATGCTGGTTTAGCCATAGTCGGGAAATATTAGTCTTAATGGCTCTCTATTCAATCAGGTGAGGCCATCCCAGCCAAGTAAACATCACCCACCTCTGAGCTCCTTAAAGAAATTGCTTTCAAAGGCCCTAAGACACAAACCCAGCCCCAGAATAACCCTATCAGAGCACAGCCTCCAGCAGACTCATGAGACTGCTGTTATCAAGTGTGACATATGCTACTGCCCTCAGACCTTTATTCATTATCCAACTTAAAATTTCCAAACTAAAATAAACAATAAATAAATAAATAAGCCGGGCGGTGGTGGCACACGCCTTTAATCCCAGCACTTGGGAGGCAGAGGCAGGCGGAGTTCGAGGCCAGCCTGGTCTACAGAGTGAGTTCCAGGACAGCCAGGGCTATACAGAGAAACCCTGTCTCGAAAAACCTAAACAAAAATAAATAAATAAATAAATAAATAAATAAATAAATAAATAAATAAATCTGCCAGACTACAAAACAGTAATCATAGTAGATGCGACACCAGTATTCCTGTTTTAAAATGAGGAAACATAAACTGGGCATAGTGGTGTATGTCTTAGTCCCAGTACACAGAAGACAGAGGCAGGTGGATCTCTGTGAGTTCCAGGCCAGCCTGGTCTACAGAGCAAGTTCCTGGACAGGCAAGGCTACACAGAGAAACCCTGTCTCAAAAAAGAAAAAAATAGTAAAAAAAATAAAAATAAAAATAAAAAACCACAGAGGTAGTAAACATAAGCTGGGGAAATGGCTCAGCAATTAAGAGTCCATACTGCACTCCCTAAACTCAATTCCCAGCACCCACCTTGGGTGACATCAAAGGCTGGTTACTTCAGCTCCAAGAGAACCTACACCTTTTACCTACTCAGGCACCCAAACTCGTATACACACACACACACACACATGAACTCATATGTATACACACACACACACACTTAAAAGTAAAACAAAAACAAAAAAAATGTTTTCAGGCTGGAAAGATAGCTCAGCGGTTAAGAGCCCTGACTGCTCTTCCAGAGATCCTGAGTTCAATTCCCAGCAACCACATGGTGGCTCACAACGATCTGTAATGAGATCTGATGCCCTCTTCTGGTGTGCTACAGTGTACTCATACACATTAAATAAATAAATAAATATATTTTTAAATGTTTTAAATTTTAACCAAGAAAACTAAGGTGTAGAAAAGTCAAATGATTATTTATCATACCAAACATGTCTGCCTGAGACTATTTGCTGAGTACTGTCCAAGACACTGTCGAAATTCTGCCAAAGGCACATGCCTTTAATCCCAGCACTTGGGAGGCAAATGCAGGCAAATCTCTTGCGTTTGAGACCAGCTTGATCTACAGAGCAAGTTCCAGGATGGCCAGAGCTACACAGAGAAACCCCGTCTCGAACAAACCAAAACCAAACTAAAAGAAAAGAAAAAGTTCTGGGATTCTCTCATTCATATAGCCAAACTTATGTATAACATATCAATCCTCAGAAGTTCTTAAAACTTTAAAAAAAAAAAATCTCATCAGCCGGGCGGTGGTGTCCCACACCTTTAATCCCAGCACTTGGGAGGCAGAGGCAGGCAGATTTCTGAGTTCGAGAGTTTAAGGCTAGCCTGGTCTACAGAGTGAGCTCCAGGACAGCCAGGGCTACACAGAGAAACCCTGTCTCAAAAAAAAAAAAAAAAAGTGTTTATAAACACTCTCAGGCAGCCTTTATATCTTCTAATTTTCTGAAAAGACACTTTGTTATAAACAATGGCTTTCGACTGTGTTACACTTGTCCGCTAGCTTAGTTTGCAGACTCTCCCTCGGAAGGCTTCCTTTGTTTTCTTTGCTACACCGTTACCATTCCAACAAGCACTTTGTTTCTTTGCTGATCTCAGCAGACTAACCTCTCCCACAACCACACCCACCACCCACACCTAGGCTTGAATCTAAGCAATCATCTGTTCCATTGTGGGAAAACTTAAAACTGGGGACGGGGAGGTGGCTCCAGGAATGCTTAAAAAGCTCTATTTGACAGTAATGGAAAGTTAAGGAGGAAGTGAAGAATTAATTACTAAGCCAGGGTCTAGGAAGGCACTGAAGAAGCCTCTCCTTTGGAACTTTTTTTTTTTTTTTTTGGATAGATGGCTGAGAGAAGAGGGAGGTTTGGTTTTTATTATGGTTTAGTTGCTTAGATTTTTGTTTTGATGAGGGAGGGGGCTATTTGTCTATTGAGTTTTTGTTTTTGATACAGGGTTTCATGATATAGCCTCCTGGTTTGCCTGGAACTCACTACGCAGACTAGGCTAGCTTTGAACATTTTCTTGCCTCTGCCTCCCAAGTACTGTAATTACTGGTGTGAGTCATCATCATCAGCCTTGCTGGAAAATATCTTTAAGGTAAACAATGTAATTTCTACTTTTGCTTTGTTTTATTATAATGTATACCTTACTGAGAAAGCTTCTTTTTAACAGCTCTCTTGTCAAAACATTGAAACTGGCCGGGCAGTGGTGGCGCAACAGGTGGATTTCTGAGTTCAAGGCTAGCCTGGTCTACAGAGTGAGTTCCAGAACAGCCAAGGCTACACAGAGAAACCCTGTCTCGAAAAACAAAAAACAAAACAAACAAACAAACAAAACAAAACAAAAAAACATTGAAACTGTCAGGCATGGTGGAACATGCCTTTAACCCCATGCAGAGGCAGGTAGATTTCTGAGTTTGAGGCCAACCTCATCTACAGAGTTCCAGGATAGCCAGAGTTACACTGAGTAACACTGTCTAGAGAGTGGGGTTGGGGGTGAGGGGTGTGATAGTTTGAATATGTTTGGTCCAGGGAGCGGTACTATTAGAAGGTATGACCTTGTTGGAGTAAATGCTGCACCATGTTTGCCTGGATGCTGCCATGCTCCCACCTTGATGATAATGGACTGAACCTCTGAACCTGTAAGCCAGCCCCATTTAAATGTTGTCCTTTATAAGACTTGCCTTGGAGCCGGGCGGTGGTGGCGCACACCTTTAATCTCAGCACTTGGGAGGCAGAGGCAGGCGGATTTCAGAGTTCGAGAATTCGAGGCTAGCCTGGTCTATAGAGTGAGTTCCAGGACAGCCAAGGCTATACAGAGAAACCCTGTCTCAAAAAAACAAAAAAACAAACAAACAAAAAAAAAACTTGCCTTGGTCATGGTGTCTGTTCACAGCAGTAAAACCCTAAGTTAAAAGGGAACCACTGAAACAAGGCTACATTGAAATTAGACTATAAGCCGGGCAGTGATGGTGCACACCTTTAATCCCAGCACTTGGGAGGCAGAGGCAGACGGATTTCTGAGAAACCCTGTCTCGAAAAACCAAAAAAAAAAAAAAAAAAGAAAAGAAATTAGACTATAGTGGTGTAATATCTGGGATTAGCTTTGAACTAATCTAACCCAGAGGAAATAGAAGGAAATCCAAAGGAATCAAGAGTGTCCATAAATTAGCAATTGTCAGGTTTCTGTTATTACTATATGAGAGTTTTATTATAATATATCAAGACCACATGCTCAAGAACCAACAAGAGAGCTAGAGGGTCAATCAGTAAAGCACTTGCTAGGCAACCTGAGGACCCAAATTAATCCCGTGGGTGGAAAAACTGGGCATGGTGGCTCATATTTGCTGGAAAAGGAGACAGGGGAAATCCTTAGTGTTCACTGGTTAGCCAGCCCAGGCTACTTGAAAACTTCTAGCCAATTAAAGAAACTACGTCAAAAGAAAGCAGACCTTGCCTGAATAACACCACCCAAGGTTGTCCTCTGGCATCCACATGCACACACACACCCCCCAAAAGAGTAAAAACAGTTACATACATGCACATAAACACACACACACACAAGACCAATTTATCTTTTTTTTTTTTTTTTCTATAAAAAAAAAAAAAGTTTCAAAAAAAAACTAGGGCTGAAAAAAAGAGAAAAAAAAAAAAAACTAGAGCTGAATGCACACACTAAAAAGGCAGTTTCCCAGAGTCTCATCCCCAACCCCCTGGGGGGGGGTGTTTTAAAATAAGATTATATTTTTTTTAGATTTATGTGAATGTATGTTTGTTATATGCTGAGAGGTATCCTTGGAGGCCAGAGGAACTTGAGTGGGAGGTACAGATGTTTGCAAGCTGCTTCCAGACTTGAGTACTGAGAACCACATGTGTCCTCTGGAGAAGTAAGACAATTAGCCACCGAACCCCGTCTCTAGCCCTACTTTTAAAACAATTCTTATTCATGGTGTGTGCCTGTGTATGCATGGTGTATGGGTGGTGACATTTATGCTGTGGTGGTAGTGTGGAGATCAGGAAACAACCTATGGAGTCAGTTCTTTCCTTCTGCCATGTGGGTTCTGGTATAAAAGCCAACAGGGCTGGTAACAATCGCCTTTACCCATGAGGCAGTTTGAAAGGCCCTCTCTGGTCTTTTGCTTTTTAAAGACCTCATACTGCCCAGGATGGCCTTGAATTCCTGATTTTGTTTTGGAGGTGGTTTCTCTTTATATAGTCCTGGCTGGTCTGGTTTCCAATTTGTAATCTTCCTGTCTCACCCTCCCAAGAACTAGGATCACAGATGTATACCACTATACCTCGTTTACATATCACTTTTTTTTTTTTTTTTTTTTTTTTGGTTTTTCGAGACAGGGTTCT
Organism: Grammomys surdaster; assembly: GCF_004785775.1. Lineage (NCBI taxonomy): Eukaryota > Metazoa > Chordata > Mammalia > Rodentia > Muridae > Grammomys > Grammomys surdaster. The sequence continues at coordinate 3,624,377 of NW_021621113.1, read as the reverse complement.
CTGTATAGCCCTGGCTGTCCTGGAACTCACTCTGTAGACCAGACTAGCCTCAAACTCAGAAATCCACCTGCCTCTGCCTCCCAAGTGCTGGGATTAAAGGCGTGCGGCTACATATCACTTTTTTTTTTTTAAAGATTTATTTATTTATTATATGTAATGTAAGTACACTGTAGCTGTCTTCAGACACCCATATGAGGGCATCGATCTCATTGTAGATGGTTGTGAGCCACCATGTGGTTGCTGGGATTTGAACTCATGACCTCTAGAAGAGCAGTCAGTGCTCTTAACCACTGAGCCATCTCACCAGCCCTACATATCACTTTTATTGTACTTATTTTGGGGTATGGCCAGAGTGTACCTGTAAAAGTCAGAAGACAACTGAGAGGAGTCTTCCTCTAGCTGGCCTCCTATCATTTTTAATTAATTTATTTAAAGTGTATAATTCAACACTTTTTGGTGTATTCAGATACCAGCAAAGATTGGAGAAATGGCTCAGGAGTTGAGAGCACATACTAAGCTTTCAGAGTACCTGGGTTTGATTCCTAGCACCAATGTCAGAGGGCTCACTTCTCCCTGTAACTTCAGCCCTAGGGAGATGGAATGCCCCTGACCTTCACGTACTCAGATGTACATGGAAGTAGAAACTTCTGGTTTCTATAGAAAGTCTGTTGTATCAGATGGCGTTTTGCTGGGGCAAATTCGTGAAGGAATGTTTTTGTGAAGCAGACACAGGTGAAAGGATGTTTTGCTAAAGCAAACATGTGAAAGGACTCCTGATGAAGGATTCTTCACTAACAACACACGTATTCTGTTTTGCTTACACTGAGTAGCTGAGCTCCATTTATCATGACTCCATAGAAAGAAATGCACTAAGAAACTTCTTGTGAGATTCCTGCGGCTTCTTGCCACTTCTGCGGACTTGGACCAATTGGCAGAGTGAAATGGAAGTTTCTAGAAATGTCAGCTGATACAGACTCACATGGAATTTTGCTAAGACAGACTCAAGTGCTAAGGCAAGACATATGGTGAAGCAAGACCCGTGGAGGACACTTGATGGTTGGAGGGAGTATAAATAGGACTCAGTGGACAGTGGTGGAGGCTTGGTTAGCTTGCATAGCTAGCTTTGCAATGCTTCTTGGTCTCACGTCTTTGCTGATCTCCGCTTCATTGAGAGAGCATGGCAAAGAACTTCTTGGTCGTTCCTGCTGACTCATGCTGGTTCGGTGGAGGTCTGGCTGTCTCTGCTAGGTAGTCACACTGCTGCTGATTCACACTTGCTATCCCAACGCTACCGAACTGGACTGCTGGTATATTTGTGAAGAATTTTTCGAGTAGATCTCGCTGCCTCTGTGGACCCGTGAACTGATTTCCTGACAATGCAGATGGGATTTGCTCCAGAGAACAATTTCTAAACAGATGCACTCCCCCCGTATCCTAATAACCTTTCTTTTCCACTACCTTTGCTGGGTGGTGGACTAGAAGGGAGGTTAAAGCATTTAAGAACCATCATTAAGCCGGGCAGTGATGGCGCATGCCTTTAATCCCAGCACTTGGGCGGCAGAGGCAGGCAGATTTCTGAGTTCGAGGCCAGCCTGGTCTACAGAGTGAGTTCTAGGACAGCCAGGACTACACAGAGAAACCCTGTCTCGAAAAACAAAGCAAAACAAACAAAAACAAAAAAAAAAAACATCATTAAAATTAGGGTTGAGAAAAATTTAAGCCTACAGTACTTTTTTTTTTTTTGGTTTTTCGACCTACAGTACTTTTTTTAAAAAATGAAGTCAGGGTTGGGAAGATAGCTCAGTGGTTAAGAACACTTGCTTTGCTTGCAAAGGACCCAGCACTGACACTGAGCAGCTCACCACCTTCTTTCTTCTCCTTCTTTTTTCCTAGAGAGGGTTTCTCTGTATAGCCCTGGTTGTCCTGGAACTTGCTCTCTTGCTCTGTAGACCAGCCTAGCCTCAAACTCAAAGATCTGCCTGCCTCTGACTACTGAGTGCTGAGATTAAAGGTGTATGCCACAAGACCAGGGAAGCTAACAACCTCTTCTAACTTCCCAGACATTTGATATCCTCTTCTAGCCTCCATGGGCACATGAGAGTGTGTACACACACACACACACACACACACACACATACACACACACACACACAGAGAGAGAGAGAGAGAAAGAGAGAGAGAGAGACAGACAGACAGACAGAGATTAAAATAAATAAAAATCTTGAAAAATAAGCCAGGCAGTGGTGACCCAAAAGTTACTAGCAACCATTTTAAGTAAAGTTACCAGCAATCATTGTTACGGTCATTTTTTTATATTTTATTACCTTTGAAAGAAACTCTGAAGCTGGGCCCTAGGCATGGTGGAACAGTCTGGGGTCCTGATACCTGTGAAGTAGAGGTCAGAACACCAGGAGTTAAAAGCCATCCCCAGCAATGTAACAAACGGGAAGGACAGCCAGGGCTGGGAAAGACCCTATCTCAAAAACAAGGAAAAGAAAAAACCCATTCCTGCTAGCCATCACTCCTGACCCCCTATTTCCCCTACCCCAAGCTTAAACAACTACTGGTCAGTTTTTTTTCTTGTGTGTTTTCCACTTATTTGTGTGAATACGTGTGTATGTGCATGCACCTAGATATGAACTCCCTTTGACAAAGCACTCATGTACCATGGTACTAGTGTGAAGGTCACATGACACATTCTGGGAGTTGGTTCTCTCCTTCTATCATGTGGGTCCTTGGAATCAAACTCAGGTCATCAGGCTCATTGCAGCGTGTTTTTACTCACTAAACTGTCACACAAGGCTTTTTCGTTTTTTCAATGTGGTTTGGCGCAATTGTGCTCAGTAGAGAGAGACCTCAGGAGAGACCTCGGCACCATCCACCTTTTCTTTTTTTCTGTCTTAAGATTTATGGATGAGGTGGAGAGATGGCTCAGTGGTTACGAGCCCTGACTGCTCTTAAAGAGGTCCTAAGTTCAATTTCCAGCAACCACATGGTGGCTCACAACCATCTGTATTGTAATCTGATTCCCTCTTCTAGAGTGTCTGAAAACAGCTACAGTATACTTGCATAAATAAATCTTTTTTAAAGAAAAGATTTATTTATGTTATGTTATATGCTTTTGGTGGTCCACAGTACCCTGGGAGCCTAGAAGAGGTTATCAGCTCCCCTGGAACTAGAGTTACAGATGTGCGTGAGCAGCCATGTGGATGCTGGGAATTGAATACTTGTTCTCTGGAAGAGCAGTAAGTGCTTCTAACAGCTGAGTTATCTCTCCAACCCTAGCCCCACCTTGTTGTTTTAAGACACAGCCTCTCATGGACTTGGAGCTCACCACATAAGATAGCAAGTTCTCCCCAGCTCTGGGGTTATAAATTCATATGCTAGCATACCTAGGCTTTTCTCACAGGCTCTGAGAATCAAAGTCAAGTCTTATGCTTGTCTTGCAAGAACTTTACCAACTGAGCTGTCTCCTTAACCCCACTTACAGTTTGTCCTGTCTTTTTTTTTTTTTTTTTTTGGTTTTTCGAGACAGGGTTTCTCTGTGTAGCCCTGGCTGTCCTGGAACTCACTCTGAAGACCAGACTGGCCTCGAACTCAGAAATCCACCTGCCTCTGCCTCCCAAATGCTGGGATTAAAGGTGTGCGCCACCACTGCCTGGCTTTTTTTGGTCTCTATAGATTTATTTTTATTCTGAGTGAGGTCTCACCATTGCACACTTATAATCCCAGCTACGCCAGAGACTTAAGCAGCAAGATCATTTTTTCACCTCTGTGTAGCCCTGGCTATCCTGGAACTTGCTTTATAGACCAGGCTGGCCTTAAACTCAAAGATCTAGCTGCCTCTGCCTCCTGCGTGTTGGGATTAAAGCCGTGGGCAGCCATGCCTGGCTCATCCCTCTCCAGTCACCGGGTCACTCATCATCATGTGACCATGGCACTGCATTCTCTCTGATGCACCCAGGGAGCACTCGGTTGTTTCTCTGCTGTGGAACTATGAACACTGCTATAACATTCATGTGCAAAGTGTCTGTGGCAGTGTCTTCATTTTCCCCAGGTACATACCTAGGAATGGACTACCCAGGCTTGGTTACACAGTAACTACGCTTAATCATTTGCTCTCCAAAGTGACCGAATCACTGTACATTACCATCAATAGGACAAAGGCTTCAGATTTCCACGCAACCTTTTTTTGTTTTGTTTTGTTGTTGTTGGTTTTTTTTTCTTTTTTCGAGACAGGGTTTCTCTGTGTAGCCCTGGCTGTTCTGGAACTCACTCTATAGACCAGGCTAGCCTCGAACTCTTGAACTCAGAAATCCACCTGCCTCTGCCTCCCAAGTGCTGGGATTAAAGGCGTGCGCCACCACCCCCCCCGGCGCCCCCCCCCCCCCCCCGGGCTTCACACACCCTTTTGGGGTTCTCTTTGGACTTTTTTTTTTTTTTAATTTGAGCAACAGGGTATAAAGTGGAAACTTAAGGGTTCTTTGGAAAGTTGTTTGGATGGTGTTTTGCTGGGCCAAACACGTGAAGGATTAGTTAGCTGAAGTGGAGACAGGTGAGAAGTTGAGAGGTGCTGAAGCAAGCACGTGAAAGGACACGAGATGAAAGATTCTTTGCTAACAACACGTATGTATTGGTCTGCCTTATGTTGCATAGTTGAGCTGCATTTGTCAGGACTCCATAGAGAGAAACACACAAAAAAGCTTCTGGTGGTGTGCTGTAGTTTCTTGCCACTTCTGCAGACTTGAGCTGATTGGCAGAGTGATGTCAGCTGAGACAGATGCACATGCTGAGGCAAGACCCTCGGAAGACACGTGATGTTTGGAGGGTGTAACTAGGACTCGACAGACAGTGACGGAGGCTGAGCTTTGGCTTGCTTATGGAGCTAGCTGTGCATTGCTTGTGGGTCTCGAGTCTTCCCTGATCTTTGCTTCCCTGATAGAGGCATAGCTTAAAACTTTTCCTAGCATCCCCCCAGGTCCACTACTGATTCCTGTTTGCTATCCCAACTCTACTGAACTGGACTGCTAGTGTATCTGTGAAGTGTTTGTGAGTGGATTGAGCTGGTGCTGCTGATCTGTGAACTGAACTGCTGATTTCCAGACAATGCACATGGGAGTTGCTCCAAAGAACCTTTCTAAACAGGTCCACTTCCCTGTATCCTTTCTTTCCCACTACCTTTGGTGGGCTAAAAGGAAGATTAAAGTGTTTAAGAACCATAATTAAATATAAGGTTTAAAAAAATTAACGTTACAAGGGTACACCTGCATCCCACAGTGAGCATACAAAAGGCAGAAGACAGCTTACAGGTGTCAGTTCTCTCCTTCCGTCATGTGGCTTCTGGGACCTGGACTCATGTCACCTGGCTTGGTGACAAACACCTTTACCCACTGAACAGTTTTTTCATGTTTTGTGCCATCTTATTATTTAAAGTGCCCTTTTAAGAATGTCTGTATTTCGCCGGGCAGTGGTGTCCCACGCCTTTAATCCCAGCACTTACTTGGGAGGCAGAGGCAGGCGGATTTCTGAGTTCGAGGCCAGCCTGGTCTACAGAGTGAGTTCCAGGACAGCCCGGGCTATAAGAGAAACCTTGTCTCGAAAAACAAAAACAAACAAACAAACAAAAAAGAATGTCTGTATTTCCTAAGTGTATGGGAATCATGGTTTCACCTGTTGTTATTTATGAGTGGTTCTGATGCTCAAACCCAGGATGTCATATGTACTGGGTAAGTTCTCCAGCACGGAGCTGTGTGTACCCTCTAACAATCCTATCACTTCATTAGCTTTTCACCTTCTTTATCCCCAGTGATTCTTACCTACTTTTCTGTAATGTTCTGTTTAATTCCGGGTTTGAGTTTTGCTGTTGCTGCTGCTGCTGCTGTTGTTATTGGAGACATGTAGCCCAGGCTGGACTTAAATTCATCTCTTACTCCAGGTTGGCTCAAGCTTGCTGCAATCCTCCTGTCTCCTAAAATGTGGCTCCTCCCCATCACGTGCAGGCTTGGTAGCAAGCTCCTCTCTCTGCTGAGCCATCTTGCTTGCCCTCTTCTCTATTTTCAAGATACAACTTGATGGGTGGCAGTGGCACATGCCTTTAATCCCAGCACCCAGGAGGCAGAGACAGGAGGATTGTAGTCAAAGAGGAACCCACTTTGTGAGTTCAAGGCTAGCCTGGTCTACAAAGTGAGTTCCAGGACAGCTAGAGCTATACAGAGAAATCCTATCTCGAAACCACCTCTCTCCCCCTCCCCCAAAAACCCAACCTCAACAATTTTGACCACGTCTCCTTGCTTCCCAAGCAATGTCATTTACTTTGATTCATAATTTTATCCTTTTGTTATCTCTAAAGGTTTTCTGATTTTCACATCCCAACCCCCACCCAGGAACATTGCATTGGGTAAGCTATGGATGTGTTCAAGAAAGGCACAGCCTGGAGACTTCTTTAAGACAAAGGGGAGAAACTGATACAAAGCCCTTGGCTACAAAGTTTTCTGGTCATGCAGACCCGAGACAAGGTGGTTTCGGTTTACTGGTAAGGGAGCTGTTGCCAGGCAGTCAAGGCTCCATGACTTGGGTTTAGAGCTTCACCTCTAGATTGCTGCAATCTTTAAGAAGGCTAGAGATAAACTTTGCCACAGAATTCTGTACACACCTACAAAGGGAAATCTCTTTATCCTTATCTCCTCCCACTTCCCTACTCTCCAGGGAAAATATAAGTTCTACTGAGGTGAAGGGGACTTTGCTTAATGCTTCACCAGTTCCTGAGAAGTGTAGGTGCTTTAATAAACATGTCTGGTCTCTGTGAGTTCAAGGCCAGCCTTCACTACAAAGCAAGTTCCAGGATAGCCAGGGCAAAGAAACCTTGTCTCAAAAAAAAATTAAAAATAAATAAATAAGCATATCCCAGATGAAACAAAGGCATCTATCACGAGCTTTTCAATACCTTCAGGTCATGGAGATTGTGTGCAACTGAAGGACTTTCCTAAGTTTTGCCAGATGGCCACAAGAACCCGAGGGACATCATGTCTTGATGACTAGGCAGGAACTAGTTAAGTCAGGGCCCATGCTAGTGCCTGGGGCTCTGTGGAGGGGATTTTTGTGATCTAGCATTCTTCTGCTCCCTGGGACCACTGCTATCTCCCAGGCCATAAGAATAGTCTGCACTGAGGATATCTGGAGTTGGTGAGGAAGGCTGACTAATCCTAGCACTCTGGAGGCTGAGGCAAAAAAAAAAAAAAAAAAAAATTAAGCCAGGTGTGGCACACACCTTTAGTCCCAACACTCAAGAGGCAGAGGCAGAAGCTGGAATCTATGTGTTTGGTGGCAGCCTGGTCTACATAGTGAGTTCTTTTTTTTTTTTTTTTTTTGGTTTTTCGAGACAGGGTTTCTCTGTGTAGCCCTGGCTGTCCTGGAACTCACTCTGTAGACCAGGCTGGCCTCGAACTCAGAAATCTGCCTGCCTCTGCCTCCCAAGTGCTGGGATTAAAGGCGTGTGCCACCACCACCCGGCTCAAACAAATATTTCAAATAAGAATTTGTCAGTTTCTGGGGCTGGAGAGATGGCTCAGTGGTTAAGAGAATCAGCTGCTCTTTCAGAGGTCCTGAGTTCAATTCCCAGCCGCCACATGGTGGCTCACAACTATCTGTAATGGGATCTGATGCCTTCTTCTGGTGTGTCTGAAGACAGTGTACTCACATAAAATAAATAAATCTAAAGAAAAAAAATTGGCTGGGCAGTGGTGGTGCACGCCTTTAATCCCAGCACTTGGGAGGTGTCGGGAGCCGCATTCGCCATTGCAAAATGGCGCCGGCTCCTTGAGGGAGCCAAGCTGAATGTGCGCATGCGCAAAGAGTAAAAATTACTATGCTAATTAAGCCTCACTCCAAGAGCACTCTAAGAGCCAATGAGAAACGAGTATGCTAATTAGGCATCATTAAGGAGCCAATGAGCATGCAGTAAGTGCTCCCAGGACTCTATATAAGCCCATGGGTTCTGGGGCTCTGGGTCCTTCGCCACTACCATCTAAGAGAGCTGTAACACCATCTAAGAGAGCTGTAACACAGTCTAAAAGAGCTGTAACAAGTAAACTGCGTGTCAGAAGAATCCTGAAGTGTGGCGTGTTCTCCTTTTCGGCGAGGCGGCGCGTCACAGGGAGGCAGAGGGATTTCTCAGAGATTTCTGAGTTCTAGGCCAACCTGGTCTACAGAGTGAGTTCCAGGACAGCCAGAGCTATACAGAGAAACCCTGTCTCCAAAAACAAACAAAAACAAACAAACAAATGAAAAACCAAATAAGTTAAATAAATAAATAAATAAATAAATACACCATGACCAAGGCAATTTGTCAAAGGAAGAGTTTATTTGAACTTCTGGCTCCAGAGGGATAAGAGTTCATCACAGCAGGGAATTGTGACAGCAGGTGACAGCAAGAACAGCAGAGAAGCCCATACCTTACACTTCTAACAGGAAGCAGAAATCAGGCTCAAAATGGCAAGTCTTTTTTTTTTTTTTTTTTTTTTTTTTTTGGTTTTTCAAGACAGGGTTTCTCTGTGTAGCCCTGGCTGTCCTGGAACTCACTCTGTAGACCAGGCTAGCCTCGAACTCTCGAACTCAGAAATCCGCCTGCCTCTGCCTCCCAAGTGCTGGGATTAAAGGCGTGTGCCACCACTGCCCGGCAAAATGGCAAGTCTTTAAACTCTCAAAGCCCAGGCTGGAGAGATGGTCCAGTGGTTAGAGTCAGTACCACCCTTGCAGAGCACCCACATCAAGCACCTTACAAAAGCCTGCAACCCCAGCTCCCAGGCTCCTGCCTCCCTCTGTAACCCCAGCTCCCAGGCTCCTGCCTCCCTCTGTAACCCAGCTCCCAGGCTCCTGCCTCCCTCTTTTGGCCTCCATGAGCAGCTGCATGAACATCTGCTTATTCACACACAGACACATGCACATATACACAAAATTTTTAAAAACACATCTTTAAAATAACTCTCAAAGCCCATCTTCAGTGACAGACTTCCTCAAGCAAGGCCATCTCCTAAGGCTCCCAAACAGTGCCACCAGCTAAGGACATCTCATCCTAGTCACCTGGGAGGAAGGGGTGGGGGAGGGATGATCTTCCTGTCCTGCTTATGTCACACCTTAAAGGAATCTATCGGTTTGTCTGCACTATGAGGTCTGTGGGGCTGGGAAACATTTCACCAACTCCAGAATGAGAAGGAGCACAAAGACTGGTAACGTCTGTGTTGTGTTCCCAATAAACATGAGGAAAAGGAAAGGCATACAAAGCAAACTAAACTGAAACCTGACTCCAAGATATACATGTACACATCCATGCAAAAATGAGGGGAAATTGGGAACTGTTATTGAAACATGATGCTTATGATTCAGACTTTCACTGATGGAATATCTAGAGTTATCCAAAAAAAGTTGATGAGTGTCATAATGAGAAATTCTCTTCCTTGGCAAGAATCATGATTTAATACAGTTATGGCAGAATGTCTAGGCAGAATAAAAATATTGGCACAACTTACTATCATACATTGTTTAGGGGAGAATAAGAGAAAGTTAGAGTTGTAGATACAGAAGCTGGGGAGATGGTTCAGTGGGTAAGAGCACTTGCTGCATAATCCTTGAGGACCTGGGTTCAAATCCCCAGCACCCATGTAAAAGCCAGGCGACTCTGCTCCCAGTGTTGCCAGGTGAAATCAGGCAGACCCTGGGAGCTTGTTGGCCTGCTAGTCTATCTGAAATGTCAAGCTTCATGTTTAGTGGAAGACCTTGTCTAAAAAAAGATAAAATACAAATAGGAGATGGCTCAGTGGGTAAAAATACTTGCTGCATAGTTCTGAGGACCTGGGTTCAAATCCCCAGTACCCAAATGGTGGCTCACACCGATATAGTAGGAGCTATAGCAACGCTCTCTTCTGTCTGGTATTCTCTTCTGTAGTGCAAGTTTACAGGCAAACAGAGTGTTCAGATACATTCATAAATAAACTTAGGAACTGGTAGTACATGACTTTAATCCCAGCACTCAGGAGGAAGAGGCAGCTTTGTAAAAGTTAGGTCTGCTTCTTCCTCCTAGCCCCATGCTCCCAGAAATAAAACTCAGACTCAAAATATATTTACAAATATCTTGGCCATATAGCCAGGCTATTCTCTGACTAGATCGAAACTTAGATAACCCAATAATTTCACCCTACATTCTACCACTGGCTGTTACCTGTTCTCAGGTACTGTGTGTCCGTCTCCTCACATCTTCCCAGGTGGCTCTCATGCTCCTAGCTCTATCCCAGAATTCTTTCTCCTCCCAGATGTCCCACCTTCTATTTCCTGCCTACATCATAGACTTTATAATTGATAAGTGATGCATCTATATGATACACAAGATGAATCTCACGATACACAGGTGGATCTCTCTGAGTTCAAGGCCAATCTGGTCTACACATCAAGTTCCAGGATAGGCAGCCAGCACAAGGGAAGCTTGTCTCAAAAACCCCAACAAAACAAAGAGGCAAGGTGGCTTAATGGTTAACAGCACCGGCTGACCTGCTCTTGTGGAAGACTCTGAGGCAAAGTGAGGACACGACCACCCCTAACATGGTGGATGATGAGAAGGTTTGCATTGTAGCTGTGCGGGAGAGGACAGACAGAGGCATCTGGAAGAGCCCAGAAGAATAGACTAGGCCATGAGAGGAGAGAAGAGGGAGAGCCAGAGAAGAAGAGAAGAGAGAGGGACAAGAGAAGGGACCAGAAGAGGGAGAAGGAACAAGAGGGCAAAAGAGGGTGCAGAGAGTAGGGAAGAGCAGGCATGACCCGGCTGGTCTCGAACTCAGAGATCCACCTCCTCCGCCTTTGCTGTAACAAAAACATATGCCACCATACCCTTATTTTTATTTATTTATTTATTTATTTATTTGTATTGTGATAGGAACTCAGTTACTTGACAAAAGCTACGCTTTCAGGCCCTTACTCAGTTTTTTTTTGTTTTTGGTTTTGGTTTTGGTTTTTTTGCATCATTATTGTTGCTTATTTTTCTGAGCCATGGTCTTGTTATGTAGCCTAGGCTGGGCTGGCACTAATAGCAACTCTCTTGCCTAAACCCACCCCACCCCCATGCACATCCCCATCCCCACCCCCACAGGCTGCAGTTACAGGCCTGGCCCACGCCAGTTGCCTTCCTCAGTTGCTTTAGATAAGGTTCCAGGAACAAGTTATCTAGAAACACAACAGTCATTTTAAGTGTGTTGTTTTCCTAAATACATTTACATGTAAATGTTTGGGGAAATTTTACTTTGCAGAGAACTCAACCAGGGAAGGATCCTACATCCTCATAGGAATACTTATGAAAAAAAAATTGAATGTAGATAAAAAATTAACTAATGGCCCAGGGACATGAAGATGGAGCAAAGAAGTGGGGGGACCCATAAAAAATTGCAACAGAGGAGCCTTGAAAAGTAATTGTAGGAATATTTATCTCCTCCAGAAATTCCTCTGCGTCTGGGAGAACAGCTCAGTGGTAGAGCGTGCTTAGCATGCAAAGGCCTTTGGTGTGAGCCTCAGCATACACACACAGTTGGTTTTGTTGTTGATGGTGTTTGAGACAGGGTCTCTCTGTGTAGCCCAGGTTGGCCTGGAACTCACTCTGTAGACCAGGCTGGACTCCTACTCAGTATGCTGCAGAGGATGACCTGGAACTCCTGATCCCATTGCTTCTGCCTCCCAAGAGTATTTCCACACCAAGAGTAGTTCAGCTCCTAACAGTATTTACTCACTAGCTGACAGGAAGTAATCTACAGGCAAAAGCATATAAACCAATCTGTAGGGCTGGGTTTTAACTCAGAAGTAAAAGAGTGTGCTTAAGGGTCATAGTTCCAATCCCAACCAGGGCATGCACTTCACACTATGGTCTATGTCCAGCCCTTGGTTTTCTGACACGGTGTGTAACTGTGAACTCAAGTTGTTAACTTAAACTGGAGATGCGCTTCCCTCAGGCTTACAGGTACGTGCCACGATGCCTAGTGGACAGACACCTTTGATTGTGAGTTCCAAGATGAAAAACTAAATTTCAAAATTACTTTACCTAGACAGGTGAGGTGGTGGATGCCTTTGATCCCAGCACTTTAGAGGAAGAAGTAGGCAGATGGTCTCTGTGAGTTCAAGGCCAGCTCAGTCTACATAGAGAGTTCCAGGGTAACCAAGGTATGTAATAACACCTTGTCTCAAAAACCAAAACAAAACACCCAACAAGATTTGCAGAAGTGCCGGGCAGTGGTGGCACACGCCTTTAATCCCAGCACTTGGGAGGCAGAGGCAGGCGGATTTCTGAGTTCGAGGCCATCCTGGTCTACAGAGTGAGTTCCAGGACAGCCAGAACTACACAGAGAAACCTTGTCTCAAAAAAAGAAAAAGAAAAAAAAAAAGATTTGCAGAAGTCCATTCTTTCCTTCCATTATGTGGGTTCCAGGAACTGAACCCAGGTCATCAGCCTTGGCAGCATAGGTCTCTACTAGTCGAACCATCTGGCCAGCCTGATGGTGTGTGTCTACATCCCCAAATGCTGGGGAGGCAGAAATAGAGAGATCCTTAATTAGGAGGCCCCAGGCCAGTGCAAGACAGCAAAGAAAAACAAGAGGGGTTAGAGAGAAGGCTCAGTGTGTAAAGTCCAGGCAAGCTCGAGGACTTGGGATCTCAGAACTCAAGGAATGGCAAGCACAGGCTAATCGTAGTTTTCCCACAGTGAGATGGGAGGTGGAGATAGGAGAATCCCCAGCACACAGGACACTGGTATATGCAGTGGGAAGCAACAAGGAACATTGCTCCAGACAGGTAAAAGGTACAAGTCAATACCTGAGGTCATCCTCTGACCACACAGTTATCCTGGCAACATGTGTGCCACACACACACACTGGTTAGGACTCACATACACAGACATACATACATACATACACACGCTAGATAGGACCTATACACACACAGACATACATGCACACATATGCCCATGTTGAATTGGACCTACACACAAATACATACATACATACACACATATGTTGGATAGGACCTACACACACACACACACACACACACGTGCTGGAAAGGATCTAGACACACACACATACACACACATTGTGGATTGGACCTACATACACACCACACACACGGGGGATAGGACTTGAAGAGGAAGACCCAACCTAAAGTCATCCTCTTACCTCACATACATACATATGTACACCCACACCTCCACACACACATATGCTGTATTAATTACTTTCTGGTTGCTGTGACAATAGTAACAGGCAACCAAAGACAGGGTTGGTTTTGACTTACAGTTCCAGAAAAATAGACCCCATCCTGGCAGGGAAGACGACAACAGTGAGTGAAAGCACAGCGTAGGACCAGGCAGCTGGCTAGTCACATTTTCATCCACACCCAGGAAGAAAAGAGAGAGTAAGATGTGGGCAGAGGCTGTAATAGCTCAAAGCCTGACTCCAGCGACATAATTCCTCCATCAAGGCTCCACCTCGCAAGGGTCTATGCACACACACGCACACTCACTCATACACACTCATATATACTAACACATACTCACACATACTAACACACACATACACACACACACATGCTGGGTAGGACCTACATACACATACACATTTGAATGCACACTCGAAAACACACACCTCACACTCACACACACACACACTCACATACACACTCACACACACACATCCATGCTGGGTAGAACCTATATACACACACACTCACACATTTGAATGCACACCTGCAAACACACACACCACACACATTCACACATTTGAATACTCACTTGTACATACTCACATGTGAACACATTCATACACGTACTCGCATACCCTCACACTTAAAATAACTATTATGACTGAGAAGTAACTAAAACAGAATGCTGAGTGGGCATGGTGGCACCCACTTTTAATCCCAGCATTCCAGAAGCAGAAGAAGTTCTGGGAGTTCAAGACCATTCTAGACAACACATGGAGACATTATCTTAAATAAACAAAAATTTAAAACAAAACCACATACGACTTTTCTTAATCCTCTGAAACATGGTTAGCAAATTCAGCCCCTTGGCTCAATGGATGACTGGCTCTCTGGTTGTATCTTATTTATTTATTTTGAGTTTCTTCTTAGCCCTCGTTTGATTTTTTTTTTTTTTTGGTTTCTTTTTTTTTTTTTTGGTTTTTCGAGACAGGGTTTCTCTGTATAGCCCGGGCTGTCCTGGAGCTCACTCTGTAGACCAGGCTGGCCTCGAACTCAGAAATTCGCCTGCCTCTGCCTCCCAAGTGCTGGGATTAAAGGCGTGCGCCACCACCGCCCGGCCTTTTTTTTGGTTTCTTATTGTGGTTATTGTTGTTGTTGTTTGGGTTTTTGTGGTTTTTTGGCTTCTTTTTTGGATACACCGTTTCTCTGTGTAGCCCTGGAACAATCTCTGTAGACCAGGCTAGCCTCGAACTCACAGAGATTCGCTTGCCTCTGCTTCCCGAGTGCTGGAATTGAAGGCACATGCCACTGCTGCAGGGCTTTTTGTTTTGTTTTGTTTTATTCTCTCATATATTATTTCTCAGCCGCAGTTTTCCCTCCTTCCCCTCCTCCCAGCCTCTCCCTGCCCATTTTGCTTTCTTTCTTTGTTTTGCTGGATAGGACTTACAACACACACACACACACACACACACACACACACACCCGCAGACATGTAGAATAGGACCTACACACGCATGTATGTTTTATATGCACAAGTATTTTGCCTGCATGTATGTACATGTAACATATGTGCTTAGAGCCTACAGAGTACAGAAGAGAGCATCAGATCCCCTGAAACTGGAATTACAGACTATTGTGATTGTCCCATGTGGTTGTCGGGAACTGAACTCAGGTCCTCTGCAAAAGCAACAAGTCTTAATCCCTGAGCCATCTCTCCAGCCTTGTTTAGTTTTGGAGACTGTGTCTTAATATGTGGCCATCTGAGACTCTCTATCACAGGCTGGCCTCCAACTTTCAAGTGATCCTCCTGCCTCAGGCTTCTGCTACTACAGGCAAGCTACTTTCTTTTTTTTTTTTTTTGTTTTGTTTTGTTTTTTGGTTTTTCGAGACAGGGTTTCTCCGTGTAGCCCTGGCTATCCTGGAACTCACTCTGTAGACCAGGCTGGCCTCGAACTCAGAAATCCGCCTGCCTCTGCCTCCCAAGTGCTGGGATTAAAGGCGTGCGCCACCACCGCCCAGCTTAAGGATCAAAGCCAAGGCCTTGTGTACATCAGACAGACACTCTACCACTGGGCTACATCCCCAACCCATTTTTCACTTTTATTTAAGACATAGTCTTGCTGAGTTCCCCCAGGCTGGCCTGGAACTTGCAATTCTCCTGCCCCAAGTTTGTTGTAGACCTCAGAATAGACAGCTTGCACCACCAGGCCCAAGTCTTTTACTGTTTAAACGAAGATGATAGGTGACAACTAATTAGTTAAGAACACACAGTGGGGGGACAGGGGAGCACACACTGCTCTTACAGAGGACCTGAGTTAGGTTTTTAGCATTCATATCAAGTAGTTCACAGATCTGGCATCTCCCTTCAAGCCTCCAAGGGCACCTGCACTCACATACACATACCCACAATTAACTATAAAATACATCTCTAAAAAAAATCTTGCCGGACGTTGGTGGTGCACGCCTTTAATCCCAGCACTTGGGAGGCAGAGGCAGGCGGATTTCTGAGTTCGAGGCCAGCCTGGTCTACAGAGTGAGTTCCAGGACAGCCAAGGCAACACAGAGAAACCCTGTCTCGAAAAAACAAAAAAAAAAAAAAAAAAAAAGAAAAAGAAAAAAAAATCTTAAGAGGCCATTAATTTAGAATGGCTTCTGTACTAGGCCCCAACAGATTAGGCCAGACAAAGATGGAGTAACTCAAGCCTTGTGCCACAAAAATCACAGGGAAGCGCTCACAAAGCAGACTTTTTCCAAAAGAGACCGCTTGTCCCGCAAAACAGGAGATGCCAATCCATTTGAGTCAGCATAGTAAGGAAGTCCCAGGTTTAACCATTACCAAAAATAGCGTGAACTAATCAGCATTTTTATTGTTTTGTTTCTTTGCTCCCATCTTACAAAACTTACTGTTTTTCCCCTGTCTGAGCTCTCAGACCAACTTGCAAATAGGAGCCAATTTGATCTATGACCAAGTTTGTTGCAATTTTGCCCTTTGATATAACCAGAGAACCTTGGCCAACACTTCTCCCTGACTTCCCATTGCCCTGGGGACACAGGTCAGAAAGCTCAGCCTGGGCTCCTGGCTCTGTACCCCAGCCAGCCTCTGAGCCTCCCAGTTTTTCGTCCAGAGTTCCTGTTTTGCCACCTCTCCCTGAGCCCCCCAAGGCTTTAGAGTCTCAGCCTGCTTACCAGGACTCCCCTCTTCCACCTCCAGAACACCTGCCCTCACTCTTTCTCACACCCCCTTGCCACTGGGCCTTTCCAGCAGGGAGAGGCTTTTCCCATCCCACTGACTTACTTAAACTCCTGCAAGTTTACCAGAAGAGACTTGTGACAACCCCCAAAGGCTGAGATCACCTCATGATTAAATTGCCATTGTCTTCATTAAGAAAAAAGTTAGAGTTTGCAGGGGTGGAGGTGGGGTGGTGGTGGGGTTTGGGGGAGGCAGTGCTGCCTGTAATCCCAGCATTTAGGAGGCAGTGGCAGGATCAGGAGCTCAAAGTCATCCTCAGCTTAGTGGGAAATCAGCTTGACTACATAAGACCCTGTCTCAAAAACAAAACAAAAAATAAACAAAAAATCACCAGAACAGAAACTGTTAAAGCCCCTGTAGCATTTCAGAAGTGTCCTTGTAGAGTGTGTACTTAGCACATGTGAAGGCCTGAGATATTTAATCCCTAACACTGTAGAAAAGGAGGGGGAAAAAGTATTTTGGGGATCAGGTAACAGAGCTCAATTGGTAGTGTACTTGGCACAAGGCCGCGGACAGATCCCCAGCACTGAATAAGCCAGGTATGGTGACACACACCTACACTCATAGCATTTGGTATTTGGAGAAAAAGAGTATCAAAAGTTTGAGATCATCCCCAGCTAGCATAGAGTCTAAGGACAAGCTGGGCTAAATGAGACACACACACACACACACACACACACACACACACACACACACACA
>NW_021621113.1:3587650-3607104 GCF_004785775.1 Grammomys surdaster | reverse complement strand
AGAGAGAGAGAGAGAGAGAGAGAGAGAGAGAGAGAGAGAGCCAAGCTTCATGGGCATATTTGTTTTAAACACTTATTTACCTTTATTTCATATGTACGTATATTTTGCCTATAAGTTTATTCACTAACCACTAGTGTACCTAGATAAATTTGTCTTTAATCCCAGCATTTGGGAGGCAGAGGCAGTCAGATCTCTATGAGTTCAAAACCAGCCTGCTTTACTTAAGTTCAGTGGGAGATCAGCTTGGCCAGCTGGTGAGTGCTGTCACATGCCTTTAATTGCAGCGCTCCAGAAGCAGAGCCAGCTTGGTCTACAGAGCAAGTTCCAGGCCAGGTAGTTGCTTTCCTTGCCCTTCTCTCCCAGCCAAGTTCTTGAAGTTAATCCAGGAAATGAGTGAATGAATACTTTTGCTAGAGATGAAACTGGGCCTCATACCTGTCAAGCAAATGCTAGGCCTCTGAGCTATCCCATCCAAACTCCCACCTTCAGATGAAAGTGAGCGCCCTAGTTAGGTCCCTGGGAGTCTTTCTGCCAAGTCTAGAAGGCCTCTGTGGGGCCAGGTGGACTTTCTGCTCAAGGTGTGGTTCACAGAGTCCTTTCTCATAACAGCTGAGGAGCAAACAAACTGACGGCTCCTGTCCTGTCCTCTGATCCAGTACCCTTGCAAGCAAACCAGGCCCTAAGCCTTGCCCTGTACCATGCCCTCTCTGTGATAAATGGCCAAGAGAATGAGGGGCCTCAGGGGACATGCACAGTGACACATGGGTCTTTTCCTAAAGCCAAATATCACAGGTGTCCTGGAACACAGAGGGAGAACAAACCAAGCAGAGGCATGTAGCTCCCCCTTGTGATCATGATTCCTGTGTTTAGCCCAGTCTGATGACATGTGCCTTTAGTCTGAGCACTTGAGAGGCACAGTCAGATCTCTAAGTTTGATGGCCAACCTGGTCTACATCATAGTTCTGGGATGGCCAGGACAACATAGTGAGATGCTGTCTCGAAAGCAAACAAACAAAAACAAACAAAAAGGAAGAAAGAAAGAACAAAAAGAAAAGTCTGAGTTTATCTGTCCTTTCCTAAGAGTGCTTAGAGCCACGGGCAGCAAGTGGGAAGGGTCGGTCTAGCCTGTGTGAGCCCTAGGTTCTATTTTCAGCAGAAAAAAAGCAATGCACAGCATGTGTGACGCATGCAGGCTAGAGGTGCTGACCAAAGCCAGGCAGGGTGGCTCTTGCTGGAAATCTCAGCACTGGGGAGGCGGGAGCAGGAAGACCGATGTCAGTTTGAGGCCAACCTGGGCTACAGAGAAAGAATCTTAAAAAAAAAAAAAAGGAAAGCCAGATCCAGCACACACAAAGGTGTTGACTCCAGTACATACATTATGATATTATTCTTAAAACCGAGCCAGAATAACCCAGGCTTGCTTGCCGAGTGGTCTGTGTGAGGGGTTCTTGCTTGTGTGCTTTTCTTCTCTTTTCTCCCACCGGCCATCTTTCCCCAGCGCATAGACTCCACACACTAACCTCCTCGAGCCCCGCCCATAATCAGGTCTTCTGAGACCTGGAAAGCAAAACCTTCTGGGTAAGAATGAGAGCTGACCTGTTGTCTTAAGTGCAGACCCTGCCATACTTTTCCTGCTGCCCTGTCTGAATCTTGGCTATTATGGGGATTGGCAGGTCTTGTGGGGGACAGCCTTGGACTTTGCCTCTTTCCTTCTCAGACTTCTGTGGGTTGTTTTTTGGTTTTTGGTTTTTTTATTGTTTTACTTTCACTCTGTGTGTGCCTCTGTGTGTGTGTGTGTGTGTGTGTGTGTGCCTGTGTGTGTGTGTGTGTGTGCACACGCGTGTGTATGCAGAAGTGGGTTCTTTCCTTCCACCAAGTGTGATTCAGGGATCACATTTAAAAGAACCTTGAATTTCCGAGCTTCCTGTCTCCACCTCCCCAGTGATGGGATTATTTGCTTCCTACACTGTTCCCAGCTTTTAATTTACTACTTAATTAATTTGTTAATTATTGAGAGGTATGATGAACGTACATGTGTTTGCAGGTTTCATGCATGTGTATAAAGGAGACCAGAGGTCAAAGCCAGTATATAGACCTGGCTGGCCTTGAACTTGTAATAATCCTCCTGCCTCTGCCTTCTGAATGCAGGGATTAGTTTTGCTTCGTTGAGACAGGCTATGTTGGTCAGACTGTCCTCAGATTCCTGGCCTGAGGTGACTTTTCTGCTTTCCGAGTAGCTGGAGTGACTGGTGCATTCCACTCTGCCCGGCCGCTCTGTGCTCTATTGCTCTGTTTTATTGTTTTTGTTATTGTGTGTGACGCTGCAGATCAAACTTGAAGCCTCCCTAGAACTGTGAAGCTCAAGTCGTTATCTGGGGAGTTTGTTTTCATTTGCTTGTTTTGGTTTTGGAACTGTGTTTTTTAAATTGGTGTGTGTGTGTGTGTGTGTGTATGTGTACGCACACATATGCAGGCTTGACTGTGGAGGTCAAAGGACAACTTGCAGGATTCTGTTCTCTCCTTCCACCACGTGGCTTCCAGGGCATCAGGGTTGGCCGGAAACACCTTTAGATGCTGAGTCACCTCACCAGCTCTGTGTTTGACATAGGATTTGTCTAGGCCATGCAGGCTTTGAACTTGCCATCCTCCTGCCTGAGCCTCCTGAGTGTTGGAACTGCAAGCCTGTGTGCCCAAGCCCCGCTCTGAGTCATTTACGTCAATAAACACCCTGCTTCTTGAGGTAGGTCACTTACCTAAGCTGTGGCTCCCACTTCCTTCACCTGTCTTTGAACTTGATCATGGCTACCTGCATCATGTGACTTTAGTTTTATTATTATTTTTTTTTCCCCTCTCTACGGAACACATCGGTCTTTTACATGATAGTTGGGTTTTCATCATGAGGAACCCACCAAACTTTTGCTTGTTTGTTTTTGAGATGTGGTCTCATTATGTAGCCCCCTGGCCGGCTCAGACTTACTGTGTGGACCAGGATGGTTCTGGAACCTTTACCCTTCTTCCTGCCTCTGCCTTCCTAATAGTGTGTGCCACTTTACACAGATCCCCCGTCATAAACGTATTTTCTCTGAACTTTGATGCCTGAAGGTTTAGTGTTCCTGTCTGTGTGGAATCTGGACTCCCTCAGGGCATGGATCAGGCCAGCAGAGCACCTGCCCCCGTCTCTTAACCCAAGACATCCCTGATTTTCCAGCTGCTGAGGTTGACAGACTGAGTCATGATAGAGCAGAGAGTTCCTGATAACCCTGCAGAATATCACTGTTGTCTGTGGGAAGGACCTTTGCATCTGCCTTCACTGCAAGGGTTGCTCCTTCTCCCACAGACGCCCCCATCACGGCTCCCTAGCAATTAGGGAATGGTAGACCCTGTCACCTGCTCCCAACAAGACTCTGTTTCCTTAGACCAAATGCTTTCCATCCAGTGGCTCTCCCTGGGAGCTTGCACAGGGCGTGGATACCATGGAGAAGCTTTGGTTCTCTCCATGGACGATTATTCAATGAGCACATTGTAAGCAAGGGATTTCCTATTAGCACTGAGAGCTTTTATAGGAGATGACTTTTGTTGATTTTGTTTCTTTCTTTGTTTTTGTTTTCCAGACAAGATTGCTCTACTGAGCAGCTGGCCTGGACCTCCCATAAGCCTCTGCCTCCATAGTTAGGGCATTAAAGGTGTGCCACCAAATCTGGCTGTTTATCTAGATTTAATTAATCATTTATTTATTTATTTATTTATTTATTTAGTCTCTCTGTATATGTAGTCTTGGTTATCCTGGAACTCCATTTGTAGACCAGGCTGATTTCAAACTCACAGAGACCCACCTGCTTCTGCCTCCCAAGTACTGGAATTAAAGGAGAGTACAGCCACTGCCTGGCTTTTGGTTCTTTTACAAGACAAGTTTTCTCTGTGTAGCCCTGGCTGTCCTGGAACTCACTCTGTAGACCAGGCTGGCTTTGAACTCAGGGATCTGCCTGCCTCTGCCTCCTGAGTGCTGGATTAAGGATGTGTGCCATTATGCCTGGCAGATTTTTTTTTTTTTATGTGTTTAGATGTTTCAGTTTTAAGTATGTCTGTGTACCTTATGTGTATGTTGCCAGAAGAGGCTGGAAGAGGGTGTTAAAAACCCCTGGAACTAGATATGCAAATGGCTGTGAGCTGCTGTGTGGGTAGTGGGAATTGAAGCCAAGTCCCTGGAAGAGCACCTGGTTCAACTGCTGAGCCATCGTCTCTCTGGCCCTATTTATTTTATTTTTCAATTAGTATACAAGTTAGTAGATTTCACTTCTCCCCACCCTATACCCTCCTGCCTCCAAGAGTCACCTACCATTTTAAGGTGTGGCTTTTATTACCTTGCCTCTCTTCCTTCAAACCTCTTTATCTAGGCTCTCAAGTTGGCCCAGCAGGTAACGGTGCGGGCCACACAAACCTGGCAACCTGAGTTTGATTCCCAGAATCAAATAAAGGTGGAAGGAAAGACCCAACTCCTCAGACCTGTCCTCTGACTTCCATATCCATCCTGTGGCACATGTCCCCCTCCCCCATCACACACACACACATTCTCTCTCTCTCTCTCTCTCTCTCTCTCTCTCTCTCTCTCTCTCTCTCCATATGTGTATGTGTATATGTATATTAAAAGCTTTTAAAAATTTTTATTTACATGTGTGTTGTGTCCACAGGTGTCTATCTACATGTGGACACTTGAGGACATAGAGTCAAGAGGCCAGTGGATCCTCGCAGCTGGAGTCACAAGCCACCTAAAGTGAGTGCTGGGAAATGAACTTGGGCCCTCTTGAGGAGCAACAAGTGCCCTTAAACCATGGAGACATCTCTTCAGTCACCCAAATTTTTTTTTTTGTTTGTTTTTTTCACAAATAAAAATTTTTTTAAACTTTTTTTTCCAGTTGTGGTGGCACATGACTTTAATCCCAGCATTTAGGAGACAGAAGCAGTCAGTTCTCTGTGAGTTCCAGGCCAGTCTAGTTTTCCAAGTTTCAGGCCAGCCAGATTTACACACTGAGACCCTGACTTTATTATTATTATTATTATTAAATTGTTTCATTCATTTACATTCCAAGTGTTGCCTCCCTTTCCTGTCTCTTCCCTCACCCCCGAGGAGTTCTCCACCCAACTCCTGTCCCCTTTACTTCTGAGAGGGTGCTCCCCACCCCCTACCTCACCCAGGCCAGCATCCCTCTTCCTGAGGGCATCAAGCCTCTACAGGATTAGGCTCATCCTCTCCCACTGAAGCCAGATAAGGCAGTCCTCTGCTACCTATGTTCTGGGGGTCACAAACCAGCCTGTGTATGGTCTTTGGTTGGTGGCTTAGTCTCTGGGAACTCTGCGTGGTCCTGTTAGCTGATACTGTTGGTCCTCCTATGGGGTTGACACCCCCTTCAGCTCCTTCGATCCTTGCCCTAGCCCTCAGTCCAATGCTTTTTTTTACATTTATATTTATTGCCTGGGAGCTAATGATGCCATGTGCAGATCAGAGGACATTCCTGCAGGAGCCCTCTCTTTCCACCGTGAGGGTGCCAGGGATCAAACTCGGGATGTCAAGCAGGTGCCTTAACCAGCAGAGCCATTTTGCTCTCCCCAGCATCTGCATTCTTCAGAAGTAATAGAACACCAAAACCTGCTGAGTCCTGTTCTTTCCAGATCCCACTCCACAATGTGGAGAAACAGATTATGTTATCTCTACCGAACATACTGTGCTCTAGGTACCCCTTGGTCTATGAGGACCAAGCTGGGGCTCCAGAGTGAGGGCACCCTGCTTACAGACATTGTCTCCTGTGATCCCATGCTTAGGTCAGCCCCTATGCCTTGACCTGCAGGGTTTAGAGATTGATCTAACTGGGGTGATTGGAAGAAAGAGATGACAGACATACATAGAGACAAGGTAGGATCTGGTAAGCCCTGTGATCTAGTAGAGCCAGACTCTTAGAAACACAGCAGATTCCTTGTATCCAGCTGAACAGGGAGGCAGGTTTAGCTAACGTCAGTAGGAAGACTCAGTAGGGAGCTGTCTCAGGATGAAAACATCCAGAGGCTGTGCTCCACATTTTCTGCAAACACTGTCAACAATGGATGAGGGAAAGGCTCTGCCACCCAATGGGTCTGGGGCACTAGGGTCCTCATTGTAGCCACTCACTCATTCACTCAGGACTTCCTCTGCTCCCCACATCCCTGCCCTTCTGTGCCCTTCATTCCATGCAGGAAGCTTTCTCAGCCTGTGACTAATTCTCTGGGTAAAAAAGGCTAGTCAGGGTAGTGGATGTCACTAGGGTATGCAGAAAAATGTCTGACAAGGTCCTTGGTTGCACCATTAACTAGTTACTAGTTTCTTTGATGTGACTATGCTTCACACTGGCTGATTTCTGTATTTTGGCTTCCTCTCTCCCTCTCTCTCTCTCTCTCTCTCTCTCTCTCTCTCTCTCTCTCTCTCTCTCCCCCTCCCCCTCCCTCCCCCTCCCTCGCACTCTCTCTCTCTTTCTTTCCTTCCTTTCTTTCTTTCTTTCTTTGTTTTTGTTTTTGTTTTTGTTTTTTCGAGACAAGGTTTCTCTGTGTAGCCCCAGCTGTCCTGGAACTCACTCTGTAGACCAGGCTGGCCTCGAACTCAGAAATCCGCCTGCCTCTGCCTCCCAAGTGCTGGGACTAAAGCCGTGCGCCACCACTGCCCGGCTCGCTCTTCCTTCCTTCCTTCCTTCCTTCCTTCCTTCCTTCCTTTCTTTCTTTCTTTCTTTCTTTCTTTCTTTCTTTCTTTTCTTTATTTCTTTATTTCTTTCAGATAGGGTCTCATGGCTGTCCTGGACCTCACTCTGTAGACCAGGCTGGCCTCAAACACATAAAATCTGCCTGCCTCTGCCTCCTGGGTACTGGGATTAAAGGCATGTGCTACCAAACCCAGATGAGACAGTGTCTCTCTACACAGCTCTCACTTTCTTGGAACTTACTCTCTAGACCAGACTGGCCTTAAACCACAGAGATCCACCCGTCTCTGCCTCCGGGATGCTGCAATTAAAGGTTATGCACCACAGTGCTCATCTCTCCTGTTTCTTTAATCTCTTACATTGAATGGTTGGTTGTATGTTTGTGTATGCATACAGGTGTATGTGTATATCTCTGTGTGTGGAGGCCAGAGATCAACCTTTGAGGATGTTCTTCAGGAGCTGTCTGCCTTGTTTTTTGGTTGTTGGGGCTTTTGCTTTATTTGTTTAATCTATTCATTTATTTATTTTTTGGGGTAGTGAGGCAAGGAACAGTGTATTTGGAAGTCAGAGGACGTCTTATGGGAGTCATTCTTCTCTTTCCACCAGGTAGGTCTTGAGGATCAGGCTCAAAAGAGCCCTTGCACTTGTAGACAAGCATTTTACTGCCTGAGCTAACCTCTAGGTACCTGTTATAAATCTTGTTAACAGCCAGGAGGTGGTGGTGCTCGCCTTCAATCCCAGCAATTGGGAGGGAGGCAAAACCAGGTAGATCTCTGTAAACTCAAGGGCAGCCTGGTCTACAATGAGTTCCAGGACAACCAGCTCTACACAGAGAAATCTTATCTCAAACAAACAAACAAGCAAACAAACAAAATCCTGTTAGCAGGGCTGGGGTTGCAGCTCAGTTCACAGAGATCTTTGCTTAGCTTGTGAAAAGTCCAAGCATATATCCATTGTTGTAGTGCACGCCTGTAATTCCAGGACAGAGACAGTGCGATCAAAAGTGGAAGGTCCTCCTCAACTCTGTACTGGGGCTGGGTGGTGGTGGCACACGCCTTTAGTCCCAGCACTTGGGAGGCAGAGACAGGCGGATTTCTGAGTTCGAGGCCAGCCTGGTCTACAAAGTGAGTTCCAGGACAGCCAGGGCTACACAGAGAAACCCTGTCTTGAAAAACCAAAAAAAAAAAAAAAAAAAAAAAAAACCTGTACTGGGTTTGAAGCAAGCCTGAATGCTAAGACCTTGCCTCAGAACTAAACAAAAACCAGAATACCAAGTTCCTGCAGTCCTTTGTAAGACCCTGGACCCTGGCTGCTTGAGACATTTTAGGAGATAAACAAGGAGTTTATAACTTAGCTTATCATATTTCTTGCCTTAGTTTTCGAATGCTAGAGATCAAACCCAGAGCCATATGAATACTGGTAGGCAGGCATTTTATCAGTGAACAACATTCTGGCCCTGTTTAAATCTTTAGTTAAGGCATGAGGAGAGTGTGTCTGTGGGGTTTCCGTATGTGATATGTGTGTATAGAGAATTTTTTTCTTTTCTTTTGAATTTCTTTTTCCTTTTTTGTTTGTTTGTTTGTCTTTTTAAATGATTTCTCTGTGTAGTCCTGGCTGTCCTGGAACTCACTTTGTAGATCAGGTTGGCCTTGAACTTGAACTCACAGAGATCTGCCTGTCTCTGCCTCCTGAGTGCTGGGATTAAAGTGTGTACCTCCACTTCCTGGCTTAATTCCATCATTTTTTTTTTTTTTTTTTTTTTTGGTTTTTCGAGACAGGGTTTCCCTGTATAGCCCTGGCTATCCTGGAACTCACTCTGTAGACCAGGCTGGCCTGGCCTCAAACTCAGAAATCCACCTGCCTCTGCCTCCCAAGTGCTGGGATTAAAGGCGTGTGCCACCACTGCCTGGCTATGAGTATAGGTTTTTGCCTGCATGTATGCATGTCTGTTGTTGGAGAAGACTAAAAGGAGGTATCAAATCTCCAGGAACTGGAGTTACAGACAGTTGTGAGCCACCATGTGGGTGCTGGGAATCAAACCCAGGTCCTCTGCAAGAGCAGCCAGTGCTCTTACTAGGAGAGCCATTTCTTCAACCCTGGACTTTTATATTTTTATTTATTTCTTCCTCTAGATTCTACAGTTCCACAAACGTCTCAAACAGGATGCTTGTCCTTTCAAACCTGGTGTATTTATTTAAACAGTGATCTCTACATCTGTTGCCCTGTGGTATTCTCTCAGGAGAGGAAAGAATAAGTCTATCTGAATGACAAGTGTGGGCCAACAGCACTAGACACTTTATGGCCAGATTATCAGCAGGGCTTTATCCAATCCTTAGAAGCATACTGGGATAAATAATCAGGAGTTCAAGGCCAGCCTAGGCTGTTTAGCAAGACCCTGTCTCAAAAAAAAAAAATACTCTCCTCCCATCCTGCCAAAATCAGGAGTGTAGCTCAATATAAAACACTTGCTTAGCATACGTGAGATCCTGGGTTCACTCCCTAGCACCATACAGACACAGGAATAAACTGGCCATAGCAGAGGCAGAGGCAGGTGGATCTCTGTGAGTTGAAGGCCAGCCTGATCTATATAGTGAGTTCCAGGCTAATGAGGGCTACATTGTAAGACCCCCATCTCAAACAAATAAACAATAATAACACATGAATAAATAAATAAGTAAAAAAATAATAACTCAGAAGAAGTTTCTAGTATTCAACCTGCTCTAAAAATCTATGAAGTGATGCTTTGGAATGCATAAACGACTCTCATGCATTTTCATTTTGAATGGATATCTGTGTTAACATTCTAATTTATATAAGAATTCAATAATATTGATAACAGTTAGCAATATTTGTAACATTGGCATTTGAATAGTCAGCAGGATTGTTTGGATTCTCTCCAGGGAAAAGCTGAGTTCAACCTTTTCTTCTTCGTCGTCGTCTTGTTTGAGATGGGGCTTTATTCTGACCAGCTGGCCTGGAACTCACTATATAGATCAGGCTGGCTGTGAACCTGCAGCCATCCTTCCAGCTCTGCCTCCTGAGTGCTGGAACTATAGGTGTGGTTCACTATGCCTGGCTTCATTCTTTTTTCAAGGAGTATTCAGTTAAGAAATGTGTGTGGCTAGGCATGGTGGTGGGTGCCTTTAATCCCAGCACTCAGGAGGCAGAGGCAGGCAGATCACTGAGTTTAAGGTCAGCCTGGGTCTACATTCAGAGTTCAGGACATCCAGGGCTACACAGAGAAACTCTGTCTCAGAAAAAAAATAGATAAATAAATAAATGTGTGTTGTGATCCATTTCCCAGTTCAGTTTCTTTCTCTCTGTTCAAATATGTTTTGATGACTCACAAAGTACAATAAAGTGAGCAAAAGATAATCCAGGCATGGAGTGTAACAAGTATTCTCTTTTATTAGAAAGAGAAATATCTTGAGACGATCTGGGGAAAAACCTGCCATCAAGTCTCCATCATTAGTGAAGAACAATAAGAACAACGGTGTGCCACAGGCAGGAAGCTTTGGCAAGCAACACAGGTGATCTGTAGGTTCATTGCATCTAGAGGCAGCTACCCCGATTGCAGCATCCCTGCCGCAGGATCACAGGCCACTGCGTGTCTTCTGAGCAATTATCTGGTCGTCTTTACGGTGCTCACATTCTTCAGAGGAGAAGGGAAGGTGGTTATCACGGGCAAGACAGGGCAGGGAGCTCAGACTGGAGATGGGGCGTCACTTGGCTTCTCATAAGGTTTCGCTCGGATTCTGTCTTCTGCAAAACCAATAGCCAATGCAAAACGTTATTACCTACCTCTGACAGCGTGTGATACTCTTTTTATTGTTTGTTTGTGGTTTTTGTTTCGTTTTGTTTGCAAGACAGGGTTTCTTTGTGTAGCCTTGGCTGTCCTGGAACTCTCTCTGTAGACCAGGCTGGCCTCGAACTCAGAAATCCACCTGCCTCTGCCTCCCAAGTGCTGGGATTAAAGGTGTGTGCCACCACCGCCTGGCTGAATTTCTTACCATAGTAAAAAAGAAAAATCTCAATGTTGATCTTCCAAATTAGACAAGGCTTTCTAAAGAAGCCAGAGCATATTTTACCTTTTCTGTTTTCACTACTTTTCTTAGCTATGTATGCATGCATGTGTGTATGTGTGTTCAGAGGTCAGAAGACAGCTCACGGGGATCAGTTCTTGCCTTCCACCATGTGAGTTCCAGGGATCGAACTTTGGTTATTGAGCTTGGCGGCAGCACCTTTATTCACTGAGCTATCTCATTTCCCTGTCTTTTATTTTTATTTTTAACAGGACCAGGCTGGCCTCAAACTGTCCTCTGTCCTCAGCTTCCCAAATGCTAGAATTATAGGTATATCCAGGACTGGTTCTTGTTACATTTTATTTTTTTAAAATGTATTTTATTTGAGAATGGAACCCAGGTCCTTGCAAGAACTACAAATGCTATCAATCACTGAGCCATCTCTCCAGCTCCCCTTATTTTATGTTTCATTCTATGCATGTCTGTGGGTTTGTGTATGGGAGCGCTGCTGCTGGGTGGAGACATCAGAAGCCCTGGAGTTACAGAGGAAATGGAGTTACATGTGATTCTATGCCACTGTGTGGGCGCTGGGAACCAAATCCAGGTCCTTTGCAAGAGCAGCCAGTGCTCTTAGCTGCTGAGGAGCCACCTCTCCATCCCCTGTTGCTATACTTTAATGTTACTATTCTGTGATTTTTCAAATGTGTTGTGAACTATTCTGCTGTCTGAACCATTGTTGGACACCAAAGCAACAGAGTTAGACGGCAAGAAAGAGGCACCCGTTCTTAGATAACATCCAGAACTGGCTTTGAAGGAAAAGAGAAAGGAAGAAGAGGGGGCTGGAGAGATGGCTCAATGGTTAAGAGCACTGACTGCTCTCCCAAAGGTCTTGAGTTCAATTCCCAGCAACCACATGATGGCTCACAACCATCTGTAATGGGATCTGGTGCCTTCTTCTGGTGTGTCTGGAGGCAGCTGCAGTGTACTCATCTATATTAAATAAATAAATAAATCTTTTAAAAAAAAAAGGAAGAAGAGTGAGAAAGAAAGGACTGAGTGATGCAAAGCTGAAAGCGCTGGGCAGATCCGCCTGGAGCTGAGAATGGAGGAGCCGGCTGGAGAGCAGAGAGGTGAGTCACAGGATGAGAGGGAACAGGGGCTGCTCTGCTCTGCTTCCAGCGCCTGCATGGTGGCTCATGACCGTCATAACTTCAGGGCATCTGGTCATTTCTTCTCACCTCCTCAGGCACCAGGACACACATGGTGCACATGCATACAGGGAAAACATCCAAATACACAGGATACAATAAATAACTTAAAAAACTATCACTAAGTCTGGCCTGAGGGAGCAGTCTGTGATCCTGGCATTCAAAGAACGAGGGGAAAGGTCACTTGAGCCCAGAAAACACAGTAAAATCAGCAAAAAGGGAAAATAAAAATTAATTAATTAATTAAAGGGGCTTGTAAGGTCACTTAGAGAGTAAAAATACTCGCTGTACAAATCTGACAACTGAAAGTTTTTCTTTTTCTTTTCTTTCTTTCCATTTTTCACTCTCTTTCTTTCCTTTCTTTTTTCTTTTTTTTTGAAATGTGGTCTCCCTACCATGGCTGTCCTACCAAGCTGGCTTCAAGCTCACAGAGAACTGCCTGCCTGTCCTCTGAGTGCTGGGATTAAAGGCATGGGCCACAATGCCTGTCTGACAATTGGAATTTGATTTCTAGATCCCACTGTTGAAGGAGAAAATCAATGGCTTTGACCTCCACACTTACACTATCGACCATACATCCAAGTTTCACACACACAAACACACAAGTATAGTAATAACAATAATAATAAAATGGGAAGGTGGGACTGGAGCGCTGGCTCAGCAGTTTAGAGCAGAGCAGGTGCTGCTCTTTCAGAGGCCCCAGCTTTGCTTCTGAACATCCAAATAAGGCAGTTCACAATTGTCTGTTCATTCACCTCCAGGGGGTTCTATCCCTCTGGCTCCTGCACTTGTTCACACACATGCACACACACACACACACACACACAGATACATACACTGACATACACACACAGAGACACACACTCAAGCATGTGTACACATGCCCCCCCCAAACACATACATGGACACACACATAGACATATACATTGGCACACTCACAGACACACATATGCATACACACACACATATATGCACACAGACACAGAGACACACAGAACACACACAGACACATGGGCACGCAGACAGACACACAGACAGACACAGAGACACACACGTGGGGACACATATACACATACACACACAAACACACACATAGACACACACACACATGCCCCCCCACACACACTCCAACCCTTCTCACTTTCTCCGACACTGATTTTCTCTGACAATTCATGAGAATACACATATACCTAAAGATCTCATTCCCAAGTGAACCCCATAAACCAGGTATGGTTGGACAGACCTGTAGTTCCAGCTCTCAGGAAATGGGATGGGGCCAAGTCAGGAGAATTCCCATGAGTTTGAGTTTAGTCAGAACTATAGAGTGAGATCTAGGCTACCTTTTGCTACAGAACAAGTTTGAGGCTAGACCAGTCTACGTAGCAAGTTTTAGACCAGTCAGGGCTATATAGGGAGACCCTGTCTTAACAACAACCAAGAAAAAACAAAATAAAATAAACAAAAAGGAAAAAAAGGAAAATGTATATATATGCATATGTGTATATATGTGCATGAAAATGACCTATGTAACCCAGTGTAATAAAATTTAAAAATAATAAAGTATTGGCTCACATAATTGTTAAACTAGGAGAACAGCCTCAGGCATAGCTGGATCCAGGTGTTCAAATGCTGTCAGCAGCAGCTGTTCCCTGGACTCTGTTTTCTTTAGCTGTCCCTCTGTTCTCAAACAGGCTGTGCCAAATTATTTGTCATCATAGCTAAAATCCGAGGCCAACCCAGAGTCTGATCTTCTCAGTCTTCAGCGACGGCCATGGCCTTTGTCCTCCAAACACCCAATCTCATCTCCAAACAGTGCTCTATTTTATACTTCTTAAACATATATTTATTTGGGGAGCAAGTATGAAGGGCAGCGGACAATTTTAGGGAGTCAGTACTCTCCTTCCACCGTGCCGAAGATCCCAGGGATCAAACATAGGTCATCATCAGACTTGGTTGGCCGCAAGCCCCTTTAGCTGCTGAGTCATCTCCTTCACAAAGGGAGCTAACAAAGCGGATCAGATCTTATGACAACACTGCACCAAACATACATCCCCCCCCCTCACACTCGCACACACACACACACACACACATACACATATTTTATTTTTTTTTAATTGAAGACAGGATCTAGAGTATTCTAAACTGGCTTAGAAAACTTGCTGCAAAGCCTGAGGATGGATGGTTTTGAATTTCTGATCCACCCAAGTGTTGGGATTACAGGTAGAGCTTGCTTTTCCTTTGTTTGCATTTCTTTCGATGTTTGTTTTTGTTTTGCTACCAGTTCACTTCTAATCATGTTGGGCAGCCTGGAACTCATTTATGTAGTCCAGGCTGGCTTTGAACTGAAGATCTCTGGGCCTCTACCCCTCTTCTGCTGAAAACATTTGAAAAGCTTCTCGTTGTAAAATCCAAAGCCCTTCATGGCACAACCTGCTTCTCTGCCTTCTACCCTCTGTACTGTCTTTCCTCCAGTGTGATTGGGGTGTCCCTCCATTCCTGGTGCTAACTCCTCCCCTTCATTGACGACTCCATTCCTCTGGACATTATCTGTAAGTGGCCATCCAGAGTTCTCTGGCCACACAAGTCCAGGGATGGCTTTCATTGGTCTACCCTGGCTCGCTACTCCCCGGAACAGCCAGTCACTGTTGCCAAGGGGCTGACACATTCTGACTGGTTTGGCCTGAGTCATCTGCCCTGGAGCTGATGGAAGTGTGGGCTGAGTGGAGAAAGACGGGGATCCTGTTACCAGAAGGCTGAGGTAATGCTGCTCAACAAGAATAGCCGATGAGCGGCATCTTCAGTGCTTGCCCAGCAGCTGACAGACAGGAAGTGTTTAAAAAAAAAATCAGTGTGCCTTGCCTGTGGGAGCCCCAGGGGACCTTCCTTCACCGTCATTTATTCATTTTAACAAATTTTTATTGATACCATCCATTTACAGGCTTTATCCAAAGGGATCTGCTGCTCTCTTGAATTAAAATGTAAAAAAGTGGTGTGTGTAATCCCAGAACTCAGGGGTTAGAAGCAGGAGGATCAAAAGTTCAAAGCCAGGCTTAGCTACAGGAGACCCTGTCTCTAAATCAATACATAGGTAGACAGATAGACAGACAGACAGACAAAAAGGTTGGGGAAAAGTTCCCATGCCTTTAATCCCACCACTTGCGGGGCAGAGGCAAGCAGATCTGATATCTGTGAGTTCAAAACCAGCCTGGCCTACATATAATAAGTTCTAACCAGGACTACACAGTGAGATCCTACATAAAAATAAATAAATAAATAAAAATAAAGGCTAGGAGCTGAGACTTTCTGAATGGTGCCTAACATTTTTGTCTTATTTTTCTGTTGGTTCTTAAGTTTTCCTATATAATTTTCTTCGTCTGATCAGTTATGTCTGGTTTTGTCCAAAGGACTATTTTTTTTTAAAAATTTCCTTTCATTCCCTTCTCCCTCTTGCTCCAGCCCTGCTCACTCCTGCCCAAAGTCCACTGTAGCTGTCTTCAGACACCTATATAAGGGCATTAGATCTCATTACGGATGGTTGTGAGCCACCATGTGGTTGCTGGGATTTGAACTCATGTCCTCCTGAAGAGCAGTCGGTGCTCTTAACCACTGAGCCATCTCACCAGCCCGGTGCCTAACATTTTTTCAACAACATATACTAGCGTGGAGAAGAGGAGCTGTGAACATCTCAGGCAGTCTCTCTTCTCTTGGGGCTCTAGAAGGACTGACAGCCAAAGACAAAGCTGGGTTCAAATGGAATGGAGGTCTCTCGAAACTCACCTTTTTTGGGGGGGCCGTTTTCAGAGTACTTTTTTTTTTGCATTTGCAGATGCATGCCTGTATTAATAATCATCTTTTTCAAAATAATGCCAGGGCTGGAGAGATGTCTCAATTGGTAAAGTACCCACCACACAAGCATGAGTTCTAATCTTCTCATCCACAGAAAAGCCTATCATCCTCGGCGTTCATAACCTCAGGACTGGGGAAAGTGAGAAAGGAAGATCCCTGGAGCTCATTGGCTAGTCAGTCTAGCCCAAAGGATGAACTTCAGGTTCCACAGGAGGCTTGGCCTCAAGAAATACTGTGGGGCTGCGCAGGGTGGCACATGCCTTTAATTGCAGCACTCAGGAGGCAGAGGAAAGCAGATCTCTGAATTCAAGGCCAGTCTGGTCTATGAAGTGAGTCCCCCCATGACTACACCGAGAAACCTTGTCTAAAAAAAACAACAACAATCAAACAAAAAAACAGAAATAAGGTGGGGTAGCAGGACCCTTCAGTGGATAATCCTGCCCTAATGACTTGATTGCATTTCTGAGACTCAGGAAGTGGATCTCCATGTGACTGCTCTGGCACAGGTCCCACCCCTACACACAAATAAATAAGTGTAATAATAATAATAAAAAAAAGGCAAGGCAGGGAGCAAGGAAGACAACTGACATCGACCCCTGGTCTTCTATGCAGACATGTCCATATACCCAGGTGAACATGTACTCACAGCACACATGTAGAAAGACAGACAGACAGACAGAAAGAGGGAGAGAAAGCTAATGCCATCAGGAGTTAACTACACCCAGGAGAATCACTGAAAGAAGATTGGCAGTGCCAACTGCTCACAAGGGTGTTGGCAAAAGGAACAGTCAGGCACTGCTGGTGAGCCTGGGAAAGGGTATAATCACCTCAGACAGCTGTTTGGCAGCTTCTGACAAAACCACACACAATTACCCCGAGACCTAGCCTTTCTGCTTTTATGCAAGAGAAATAAAAAGCAACTTTTATAAATCTGGGTTTTTTTTAAAAATATTTATTTATTTATTTTATTGATGAGTACACTGTAGCTGTCCTCAGACACACCAGAAGAGGGCATCCAATCTCATTACGGATGGTTGTGAGCCACCATGTGGTTTCTGGGATTTGAACTCAGGACCTCTGTAAGAGCAGTCAGTGCTCTTAACCACTCTCTCCAGCACCCCCCCCCCAAAGCAATTTTTAAATAAAAGATTTAGTTTTACTATTTTTAAATATGCATCTCTCGGCCGGGCGGTGGTGGCGCACGCCTTTAATCCCAGCACTTGGGAGGCAGAGACAGGCGGATTTCTGAGTTCGAGAGTTCGAGGCTAGCCTGGTCTACAGAGTGAGTTCCAGGACAGCCAGGGCTACTCAGAGAAACCCTGTCTCGAAAAACCAAAAAAAAAAAAAAAAAAAAAAAAATATGCATCTCTCTATCTTGTCTGTCTGTGGTTTTGTGAGTGTGAACACTGGTGTGAATGGAGACCAGAGGTGTTGGATCCCCTGGAGCTACAGTTACAGGAAGTTGTGAGTTACTTGAGGTGGGTGCTGAGAACCAAACATGGACCTTCTGTAATACATTCTCTTAATCTGCAAGCCATCTCTCCAGCCCTATTTAAGACAAACAAACAACAAACAAACCAAAACTCTCTCTCTCTCTCTATGTGTGTGTGTCCATGTGAGAAAATAGCACACAGTTCCCTTGAAGGACAAGAAAAGACAACTGGAATGAAAGATGCTTATCAGCTGGCTCTGGAGGGGCACCAAGAACATTTAACCCTGGAGCCATCTCTCCAGTGTTCCCATCCCAACCTCCCCTCTCCTTTGAGTAGTCCTGCTACGTAGACCAGACTGCTCTTAAACTGAAAATCTTCTTGCTTTGGCTACATGAGTGATGGGGTTCCAGGCAGACACTACCTTGCCAACCTAAGACATCTGCCTTCTCATTTATATTAAAATACAACTTGAAACAGGGCTGTGGTGGTGAACATCTTTAATCCCAGTACTTAGCACTCAGGAGACCAGCCTGGTCTATATACACATTGAGTTCCAGGATAGCTGGGACTACACAGAGAAATCCTGCCTCGAAAAAAACCAACCCCTCCCCCCAAAAAAAACCCAAAACCCCACAACAACAATAAAAAACAAAAACAAAAAAACAAAAGCCCCCAACACCCCCCCAAAAGAGACCTCAAAAAACCTTGCTGGGTGTGGTGATACACACTTTTAATCCCTGCATTCTGGAGGCAGGCTCTGTGAATTTGAGGCCACTTTGAACTACATACATAGTGAGTTCCAGGACAGCTAGGGTTATGTAGAGAGATTCTGTCTCAAAAATGTAAAAATAAAATAAAAAGCAACTTACCCTATGGTGACAGATATTGGAGTAGTAGCTGGGGAGGGAGGTGCGGGGTCACTGGAAAGGGACCCCAAGGTTTCATTTTATTTATGTGGATGGGTGTTTATGTGTGTGCACGACATACATGGAGTAA
This sequence comes from Grammomys surdaster, assembly GCF_004785775.1. NCBI lineage: Eukaryota > Metazoa > Chordata > Mammalia > Rodentia > Muridae > Grammomys > Grammomys surdaster. The sequence goes on along the minus strand of NW_021621113.1, from coordinate 3,588,880 downwards.
CAAGGCCAGAAGAGTATATCAGATTCCCTGGAACTGGAACTAAGACAGTAACATGAACCACCACGTGAGCTGCTGAGAATCAAACTCCAGTCCTCTGGAAGAACAGCCAGCGCTCTTATCCACTGAGCCATCCCTCCAGCCCTGAGTAATTTAGTTATTTACTTTAATTTTTGAGACATTTTCCTGTATTTTTATAAGGGCATGAATTACAGGAAGTTTCACTTGTAAAAATTCATAAAACTCATGATATATATTATACATGTGTATTGAGATATCACTGCACCCTACAAACAGGCATGCTCAAAGCATTAATTAAACTTTAAAAACAGGGGTAGAGGCTGGAGACATGGCTGAACAATTAAGAACACGCTGGAGAGATTACTCAGCAGTTAAGAGCACTAACTGCTCTTCCAGAGGTCCTGAGTTCAATTCCCAGCAACCACATGCTGGCTCACAACCATCTGTAATGGGATTCGTTGCCTTCTTCGGTGTGTCTGAAGACAGCTACAGTGTACTCATATACATAAAATAAATTAAAAAAAAAAAAAGAACACTTATTGCTCTTGTAGAAGACCAGGGTTTGGTTCTCAGCATCCACACAGTAGTTCACAAATGTCTGTAACTTGTTTTAGGAGATCCGACACCTCTTCTGGCTTCCTACTCACCCCTGATAAGAATCCACAAAGTGAAGAAAAATGCACAAAGTGAGATCTAGGATGTACCTCAGTGATGGGAGTTCTTATTCCCATTCATAAGTCCCTGGGTATGAACCCCAACAGCTCAGACTTGAGAAATAAAAATAAGAGAAACTAAGTTACAAAGTGCCCCTGGAGGGGAAAACTCACGTAATCATGTTCTGAGCTTGTAACATGAGTACTGGGAACCGAACTAGGCTTCTTTGCCAGAGCAGCAAGCGCTTTTAATCGCAGAGCCTTTTTTTCCAGTCCAATTATGGCTCGACTGTTAAATCAGTAATTGGAAAATTCCGGTAAGGGATTATTTCAGAAGCGAATCTTAGGGTAACTGAGTAAGGGTGTGGATGTGTCTGGGAAATCAAGGACAGGGGGTGAGACAAAGACAGGACATAAACTGTGGGGTGAGAGAAGAGGTAGAATGAGGGACATGGTGGGGGCGTGGGGCGGGAGTTCGCTCTTTCTTTCTTTCTTTCTTTCTTTCTTTCTTTCTTTCTTTCTTTCTTTCTTTCTTTCTTTCTTTCTTTCTTTCTTTCTT
>NW_021621113.1:3549762-3587640 GCF_004785775.1 Grammomys surdaster | reverse complement strand
CTTTCTTTCTTTCTTTCTTTCTTTCTTTCTTTCTTTCTTTCTTTCTTGTATGTGAGTACTCAGTACATTGTCACTTTCCTCAGACACACCAGAAGAAGGCATCAGATCCCGTTACAGGTGGTTGTGGGCTACCATGTGGTTGCTGGGAATTGAACTCAGGACCTCTGGAAGAGCAGTCAGTGCGCTTAACAGCTGAGCCATCTCTCCAGCCCCCGAGTTCGCTTTTTCCATGGAGATCTTGTGAAGGCGGGAGCCGGGAGCTAGCACACTGGGTACCCTTCTGATCCGTACCGGGACAAGGTTCTCTGCCCCCACCTGCAGCTAGAAGCAGGTGGCCCAGGCCAGGGGGTCACAAGGCGATCAGTTTCCTTGCTGCGTAATCCGGACTCCACAGGTAGGAGGGCAGGGCAAAAGAATGTTGTCCGGAACAAAGGAAAGGCTGGCCCAGAGCCCTCACACACCTCTACACAGTGCCCGGGCATCCGAGAACCAGCGAGAACTGGACTTCAGACCGGCCTAGGTGAGTCAATTCCTCATTTCCCCGCAAAGGCGCGGCTCCCAGCGGGAACAAAGAAGAAGAGAAGGGGTCCTAGGCGGGGCGGAGCCTGGAGGAGCAGGCGCGGCATAGTAGGCGGGGCCATGGGGACAGGGGCCCATTTGGGGGTGTGGCGATACAAGATGGGGCGGGACCTAGCTAGGGGCGGAGCCAACATAGAAGAGGCCGGTTTGATAGCAGATGGATCTTATGGAGACCAGGGTCAGAAAGCAGTGGGGACTGTGTCCTCCATTCTAGGAGCTAGGGTAGGGCCCCACGAAAGATCGGGAGAGGTTATTGGAGGGTAGTGTTTTGTCTTGGGAGGCAGAGGTGGGCGGGAGGTTAGATGTCTGCCCTAAGGAGGCATGGACTTGGAGGGAAGAAAATTGGCGGGATGGGCGAGACTGAGGCTGGGAGAAGCAAGGCTCTAGGTGGGGGAAGCGCGGGAGTCGGGACGGCAGAGCAAGCAGATGGTCTGGAAGAGTCTGGTGGCAAGCTCCACAGCCCTGGTGCCCTGTAGGCCTCACTAGGGTCCCGAGTGACCAGAGTCTCATGTAGAGTGTTTTCTTTTATAAGAGTTGCCGTGGTCGGGCTGGAGAGATGGCTCAGTGGTTAAGAGCACTGACTGCTCTTCCAGAGGTCATGAGTTCAAATCCCAGCAACCACATGGTGGCTAACAACCATCTATAATGATATCTGATGCCCTCTTGTGGGGTGTCTGAAGACAGCTACAGTGTACTTACATATAATAAATAAATAAAATATCCAACTTTAAAAAAAAAAAAAAAAAAAAAAAAAAGAGTTGCCGTGGTCACGGTGAATCTTCACAGCAATGAAACCTTAACAAGACACTGTGAAGCAACTGCTATGTATACTTCTCATATAGAAAGGAAAAGAAACCCAGGCCAATGAGTCCTAGAGTGTGCAAGGTCTCATGGAGAACCATATACTCTAAAATCTATTTTATTTTATTTATTTATTTATTTATTTATTTATTTTTATTTTTTCGAGACAGGGTTTCTCTGTGTAGCCCTGGCTGTCCTGGAACTCACTCTGTAGACCAGGCTGGCCTCGAACTCTTGAACTCAGAAATCCACCTGCCTCTGCCTCCCAAGTGCTGGGATTAAAGGCGTGCACCACCACCGCCCAGCTAAAATCTATTTTATTATTTTTTAACTTTTTATTATGTTTCTGTTTGTGGGCTTATGCAAGTGAGTTTGGGTGTCCACAGAGGTCAGAGACATTGGGTCTTCTGGAGCTGGAGTTACAGGCAGCTGTAACAGTGAGTTGCCTGAGGTGGTGTTGGGAACCAAAATCAGATCCTCTGCAAGAGCAGCCAGCACTTTCAACCCAGGAGCTATCTCTCCAGCCCCAAAACTGTACATATGAAAACATAGCAAGTTATCCTCCCAGGAACTTTACCACCCACATCATTAGGCCTGGGTTTCTTTTCCTTTCGACACAAGGGGAAGCATACATAGCAGTTGCTTCACAAAGGTCTTGGTTAAGGTTTCATTGCTGTGAAGATTCACCATGACCACAGACGGCAACTCTCACAAAAGAAAACATTTAATTGTGGCTGACTTACAGGTTCAGAGGGTCAGTCCATTATCATCATGGTGGGAAGCATGGCAGTGTGCAGGCAGACATGGTACTGGAGGAGCCAAGAGTTCTGGCCGGGCGGTGGTGGCGCACGCCTTTAATCCCAGCACTTGGGAGGCAGAGGCAGGCGGATTTCTGAGTTCGAGGCCAGCCTGGTCTACTACAGAGTGAGTTCCAGGACAGCCAGGGCTCCACAGAGAAACCCTGTCTCGAAAAACCAAAAAAAAAAAAGAGTTCTGCATCTTCACTAGCAGGCAGTAGGAGACCATGTGCCACGCTGGCATACGTTGAGCATATATGACCGCCTCTACAGTAGCACACATCCTCTAACCAGGCTGCACCTCCTAACAGTGCCACTCCCTATGGCTGAGTAGGCAAACACTTCAATACACATCAATCAACGAAGGCCATTCCGATTCAAACCACACAGTGCAACAATAGCTTGGCACTCTGAGAGTATGTGATAACTTTTTTTTCCCCCTAGAAACAGGATTTCTCTATAGCAGCCTCAGCTGTCCTGAAACTTGCTCTGTAGTCGAGGCTGGCCTCATACTCACAGAGATCTGCCCGTCTCTGCCTCTTGCCTCCCGGGTGCTCCCCCACTACCTGACTCCCAACTCCTGGTAGCAGTTCTTTGTACAGCTGGGTCCCAGGGCCACTGTGGGTCTGCTCTCCCTGGATAGCACATAAAGACAGACAAGGATGCCGGAAGTGTATTACCCTATGGGATGAAGATCCCAAGTCAACAGTACCTGGGCAGGTAGGAAATGCTGCTCTATGACACACAGCCAGCACCTATGACTGAACCAGCAGGGAATCAGAACCCCTGCCCAGGCCACAGAGAGAGTTTGCAGTGGAGCAGTTGCAAAGCTTGTTGTCTCTGGCTTTGGGGACTAATGTTCACTCTGTTTCACAGCTATGTCTCTGAGGAGTTCATGTGGTAACGTGGCCTTATGAGTACAGCTTTGTACAATTCAACCAGAATTTATTCAGGGCCTCAAAGCCCCAACCAAGCCATTCTTTATTTTTTTAACTTCTTTTGTTTCATTGGTTGGTTTTTGTTGTTGTTTTGTCGAGACAGGATTTCACTGTGTAGCCCTGGCTGTCCTGGAATCATTCTGTAGACTAGGCTGGCCTCGAACTTAGAGACCTTCCTGCCTCTGCCTCCAAATGCTGGGATTAAAGGTGTATGCTACCTCACCTGACAAGCTGTTCTTTTCTTTCTTTTTAAATTTTTTATCATTTTTATGAGCGTTACGCCCACATGTATGTCTGTGTACCACTTCCGTGCCTTGTGCTGGTAGAAATCAGACATGGGGTTTGGATTCCCAGGAACTGAAGTTACAGATGGCTATGAGCTAACACATCTGGGTGCTGAGACTCATGCTTGGGTCCTCTGTCCTCTGTAAGAGTAGCAAGTGCTCTTAATCTGAGTCACCTCTTTAGTCCCAAAGGATGCCATCAGGAGTTGAACCCTGGTCTCCTGAGAAGCAAGTAGAGATACTTATCACTATTCTGAGAAGAAGGGCTTTCTTTTACTTGTTGTTGAGATGGTGTCTTATGAATCTCAGGCTAAGCCAAGTGGTGGTGGCGCACGCCTTTAATCCCAGCACTTGGGAGGCAGAGGCAGGCAGATTTCTGAGTTCGAGGCCAGCCTGGTCTACAGAGTGAGGTTCAGGACAGCCAGGGCTATACAGAGAAACCCTGTCTCAAAAACAAAACAAAAAAAAAAAGCAAAACAAAACAAATTCAAAAAATCTGGGCTGGAGAGATGGCTCAGTGGTTAAGAGCACCGACTGCTCTTCCAGAGGTCCTGAGTTCAATTCCCAGCAACCACATGGTGGCTCACAACCATCTGCAATGGGATCTGATGCCCTCTTCTGGTGTGTATGAAGAGAGCAATGGTGTACTCATATACATAAAATAAATAAATAAATCATTAAAAGCCGGGCGGTGGTGGCGCACTGCTTTAATCTCAGCACTTGGGAGGTAGAGGCAGGTGGATTTCTGAGTTCGAGGCCAGCCTGGTCTACCGAGTGAGTTCCAGGACAGCCAGGGCTACACAGAGAAACCCTGTCTCAAAAAAAAAACAAAAAACAAAAAAAAAAATTGAATCTCAGGCTAGCCACTAACTCTCTCTGTACTGAGAAGGACCTTGAACTCCTGCTTCTGTCTCCTGAGTGCTGGGATTACAAGTGTGTATGACTAAACTCAGTTTATGTGATACTCAGCCTCAGGCAGGCTAGGCAAACACTCTACCAGCTGAGCTACATCTGTAACCCCTGCACTGAAGCTCTCACTAGATATTCAGGAGCCTATGAAGACTACACTGGGACCCCCAGGGACTTACAGTAGTGTTGTTGTTGTTTGAGACAGGGTTTCTCTGTGTAGCTCTGTCTGTCCTGGAACTCACTCTGTAGACCAGGCTCACAGAGATCTGCCTGGCTCTTCTGCCTTCACTATTTGTTTCTAAAGACAAGATTTCTCATTGAAAATAGCCCTGGCTGTCCTAGACTCAATTTGTAGAGCAGGCTGCCTGCCCTTGAGCTCACAGAGATCCAAATGTCTCTGCTTTTCCAAGCGTTGGGATTACAGGTATGTGCCACGGCTTCTGCTCCCAGCTTTCAGTATTTTTTTTTAAAGATGTATTTACTCTCTTTTGCATGAGTGCTCTGCTTGCATGCATATCTACACCATGTATGTTCCTGGTGCCCAAGGAGGTCAGAAGAAGGCACTGGATCCCTGAAACTAGAGTTACAGATGGTTATGAGCAGCCATGTGGATGCTGGGAACCTAACTCAGGTCCTCTGTGAGAACAGCAAGTGCTCTTAACTGCTGAGCCATTGCTCCAGCCCAGACTTTCAGTATTTTTGAAGGCTGGATAACTCTCAATGCTTGGGAGGACGTTACTCACAAATTTGGGGCTGTAATGACACATGCTTATGGTCCAGATACAATGCTTGGGCCCAGGAGTTCAAGGCAGCCTGAATAGGACAGCAAACCCTATCAAAAGAAGAGAGAGGGAAGGAGGGCGAGAAAAACAGAAGGAAGGAAGGAAGAAAGGAAGGAAGGAAGGAAGGAAGCAAGCAAGCAGAGAGCTGCGTGTAGTGGCCTACATCTTTAATTTACCACATGGGAGGCTGTGACAGAAGGATTTCATCTAATTCAAGGCTAGGTGGAGGGGCTGAGGGGCTGGAATGCAGCTCCGTGGGGACAAGTCCCTGGCTTAAATCCCCCCGAACTGCATAAACTGAGCGTGGTAGCCCAAGAATGTAATCTCAGCACTTGTGAGCTAGAAGCAGGAGGATTAGAAGTTCAAGACCAGCCTAGGCTATATGATACCAAGAGACCCTGTGTTTAGGGTGCAGGGACTACAGTCCCTTGGTAGTTGACTGACCTTTTCACAGGGTTTCGTATCAGCTCCTCTGCACATCAGATACTTACATTATGATTCATAAGAGTAGCAAAATTACAGTTAGGAAGTAGCAATGAAATAATGCTATGGTTGGGAGGGGGGGAATCACAACATGAGGAACTACTGTCTTGAAGGGTCCCAGCATTAGGAATGCTGAGAACCGGGGCTGGAGAGATGGCTCAGCGGTTAAGAGCACTGACTGCTCTTCCAGAGGTCCTGAGTTCAAATCCCAGCAACCACATGGTGGCTCACAACCATCCGTAATGGGATTGGATGCCCTCTTCTGGTGTGTGTGAAGACAGCTACAGTGTACTCATCAATAAAATAAATAAATAAATATTTAAAAAAAAAAAAAGGAATGCTGAGAACCACTGCTCTGTGTAGACAAGGCAGGCTCAAACCTACAGAGATCCACCAGTCTCTTCCTCCGGAGTGCTGGGACTAAACAGTATCTCCTTGTTTTGTGACAGTGGGGCTTAAACGTGCTGTGAAGATGTTCTCTCATTGAGTCATATCTACAGCCCCTTGTTTTAAACATTTGAAAATGTTTGTTATAATTGTATGTGTCTACATGATTTGCCTGCATGTGTATATGTGTACTTCATGCATACCTGGTGCCGGTAGAACCCAGAAGAGGCACTGGATGATCGGGAGCTGCCAAGTTACCCGAGAGTCAAATCTGGGCCCCCCGCAGGTACAGCAAGTGTTCCTCAGCCCTTTGTTCTTAATTTTTATTCTGAAATGGGGGTGTCTCTAAGTTATTCAGGCCTTGATTGTCAGCTTCTTTTGCCTCTGCCTCTTGAGTAGCTGGAATAAGAGATGAATACCATCAGACCCAGGTCTCTATCCCATTTTACAGGCAAGAACACTGAGACCCAAGGTTAATGGTCAAAGATCACAGTCTTGGGGCCTGGAGAGCTGCCTTTCTTAGGGTTTTTATTGCTGACAAAACATCATGACTAAAAAAGCAAGTTGGGGAAGAAAAGGTTTATTCAGCTTATACTTCCACACTGTTGTTCATCACTGAAGGAAGCTAAACAGGGCTGGAACCTGGAGGCAGGAGCAGATGTAGAGGCCATGGAGGAGTGCTGCTTACTGGCTTGCTCCCCATGGCTTGCTCAGCCTGCTTTCTTATAGAACCCAGGACCATCAGCCCAGGGATGACTCCATCCACAAAATGGGCTGGGCTCTCCCCCATTGCCTCATAGGGCCATTTCCTCAATTGAGGCTCCTTCCTCTCTGGTGACTTTAGCTTGGGTCGAGTGGACACACAAAAACAGCCAGGATACTGGCCCAGTGGTAAAGAGCAGTGGCTGCCCTTCCAGAGGACCAGAGTTTGATTTCCAGCACCCACATGGTGGCTCACAACCATCTGGAACTCCAGTTCCAAAAGACCTGACTCCCTCTTCTGGCTGTCACAGGTACCAGGCACATAAGTACAAAAACACACATAAATAAAATTTTGTTTTACCCTTTAGATTTATTTATCCAAAGTCTTACTCCTTCCCTGTAATGACTTGACTCACTTGATTCTGGCTAATTGGGAGTGATATTGCCTTCCAGGGTCATTTATCAATGTCCATAGATAATTTTGGTTGTCGTAGCTGTGGAGGCACATCTTTCGAGTGGTACCCAGGGATAATCCTCAGTGCACAGGTCAGCTGATCACAGCTAATGCTCACCCAGCATAAATGTCAGTGCTGGCTGAGTCTGCAAAACTCTGATCAAAAGAGTTTCCTGTGGTTTGCCCAAGGGCCCCCCCCCCAACCTATGCATGCTAAAGGTATGTCTCGGGCCAGCTGCCACCCTGCTGGTAGGGTGAGGACTATGCTGCCTCTTCAGAGCTCTTCAGCGGGATGGCATGGGTGCTGAATATGTGTCCTTGTTGGAGACAGACTACTTATCTGTGTTCTGATTACCCCCGCTTTACTTTGCTGCTGGCTTTTCCAGACCCAGGACCAGTGTGGAAGACGCACAGCCTCTTGGTCCTTGCTTAGAGGACATACAAAGTCTTCAATAAACATCTACAGGATGAACCTGGGAGCCTGGCTACAGGAATCCCCCCAGCAGTTTCCTTCTTAAACATTTATTAAAGGATGCCTTATCACCCCAGTCTCTATCCATGAATCTCATTCACCAGGAATATGCTCCAGGTTCTTCCTCCCTTCCTCTCTCCCTCCCTCCCTCTTCCTCCTCTCTCTCTCTCCCTCCCTCCTTTTTTTTTTTTTTTTTTTGAGGCAGGGGCTTATGTAGCCCAGGCTGGCCTCGAACTAGCTGAGGATGGTCTTGAACCTCTGATCTTCTTGGCATTACCTCTGGGGTGCTGGGATTAAGGCATGTAATTACATCATACAACATCACCATACCCAGGTCTTGAGCTTTCAAATCTTAAGGTCACAGGGGAGAGTGAATGGACACAGGTTAGAGGAGGAGAGGCTGAGAGTCTGTTGCTTTTTATTTTATTTATACTCTGTGTGCCACAGAACACATGTGCAGGCCAGAGGATGAACTTGAAGGAGTCAGTTCTCTCCTTCCATCCTGTGGGATTAAACTCACACTGTCAGGTTTAGTAGCGGGCATCTTTATCCACTGAGCTATCTAACCTGCTCTCCTTCTTCTTTTGAGACAGGGTCTCATGTAGCCTAGGCTGGCCTTGAACTTTGATTCTTCCGTCTCTGCCTCCTGAGTGCTGGGATAACAGGCAAGTGCTAGGTGTGTGTGGCACACACAGTTTTTATAATCACAGTACTTGCAATCAAATCCAGGACCTGGTGTATGGGAGGCAAGCGAGCATGTTAACTGAGCCACAGTCCTAGATCTCTACCTGAGCTACCGGGATATGCAGAGGTTTCAGAGTGATAGCCTGGGATGGAAGAGTGGCTAAGGATACAGCACTGCATTTCCTTGGGAGGCTAACTCCATCCTTGTGCTGGAGACCTAAACCTGCCTGCTTGTCACACTAGTCACCATTGTGCTGGTGGCTCTCCTGTGTATGCACAAGGAACTGCCATCACATACAAACGTCTCCAGCACAGGTTAGCTTCCTATAGACATACCACTACTTCACACTTCCAACTCACTTGTGAAGCCCCGCTGAATTTCTGTAAGGGACCGTGCAGTTCAGGTAGTCTGTGAGCAGAATTCTTCAATGGTATCCCATTGCCCTCACACAGGTTGAGCCTCCCTGGTTCTCACACTTGGGGCTGTATAACCTAGGAAGAGTTCCTTCCCTGTGGAAGCAGAGTGCTCCTTCCCCACTTCCTCTCTGGAACCCAGGCATGGACCCAGGCAAGGGACTTCTCAGATGTGATGAACTGAGGATCTCGAGGTAGGAAGGTCTCCTGATGACCTGGGTGCACCAGTCTAATAACATGGCATCTCAGAAACAGAAAATCTTGTTTTGGGAGCATATGGTCTCTCCTGTAGCTTAGGATAGATAGCCCTCTCTCTCTCTCTCTCTCTCTCTCTCTCTCTCTCTCTCTCTCTCTCACTTAATTACGTTGAGTCCAAGATTCAATGTCAAGTGGAAATACTGGTTCTTGAGCTAAGTCACCAGAGTGACCTAGAATGTCAAGGCTAGGAGGGAGGAATCCATACAGAGAGCACTGTCTGCCAGCTTGTGGTCTGAATGAGAACAGCCCCCACAGGCTCATTTATTTGAATGTTTGGTTCCCAGTCAGATTAGGAGGTGTGGCCTTGCTGGAGGAGGTGTATCACAGGGGGTGGGCTTTGAGTTTTCAAAAGCCCACAATAGGCTCAATCGCACTCTTTCTCTGCCTGACTTCTAGATCAGATGTAAGCTCCCAGCTACCACTCCAGTGTCATACCTGCCCGCCTGTCTGCCACCATGCTCCCGGCTGTGATGGCCATGGTATCTCACCCTCTGAATCTGTAAGCAAGCCCCCAATTAAATGCTTTCTTTTATAAGTTCCTGTGGTCATGGTGTCTCTTCACAGCAATAGAACAGTAACTAAGGCACGGATCATTCAAAGCCAGGAACTCAGTTGTCAAGAAGAAGAGCCAAGATGCAAGAGACCCAGAAACATCATCAGAATGAGCAAATAAAACAGAGAATTTTTCATCTTCCTCCACCCCCACCTACTACCCACCCCCAAAGTTTCTCTGTATAGTCCTGGCTGTTCTGGCACTCACTCTGAAGACCAGGCTGGCCTCAAACTCACAAGATCTACCTTTTTCTGCCTCTCAGGTCCTGGGACCAGAGGTGTGCACCACTACTACCCAGCAGCCTATGTGCTGTTTTGAGAAAGAAAAAAATAGTGGCTTGCTCAAAGCCATAAAGCCAGTCTAGGGCACCAGCCAGGGCTTCAGGAGTATATGATAAAGGCTAGGCATGGTGGTGCCCACTCACAATCCAACATTGTGGGGGGCTAAAGCAGGAAGAGTATAAATTCAATGACGGACTGGGCTACACAGTGAAACCTAGTTTCAACGCACACATACACACACACACACACACACACACACACACACACACACACACACACCCGTGCGTACAGGGGAGTTGGCTCAGCAGTAAAGGTACTTGCTAAGTAAGCCTTGGGACCTGAGTTCAATACCCAGGACTCACATGGTAGAAGAAGACTGATTCCAGCAAATGATTCTCTGACTTCACACGTATTCTCTGGGATGTGTGCTCAATCCCCAACCCCACACCACACGCAAATAAATATAGTAAAGGGGAAAAAAAAAAGGTGGACAGAGAGACAAACTCCACAAAGTTGTCCTCCAACACCCAAATAAACACTGTGGCATACATGCCCCCCAAAACAAATGATTATAAATACGATATTTTTAAAAGGAGGGGCAAGTGCAGTAGTTCACACCTTTAATTCTAGCACTTCAGAGTGCCAGGCAAGTAAATTTCTATGAGTTCAAGGCCACCCTGGTCTACATGGTGAGTTCTGGATCAGCCAGGTCTACACAGTGAGACTCTGTCTCAAACAAACACACTAAATGTATGTATATGTTAAAAGTGAAATGGCCACCTAGTTTTGCTCTTTTGTTTTGTTTTTTGTTTTTTTTTGCAGGTACAAAAGAGACAAAGATATCTCTTTGGATATCTTTCTGACCAAGAGGGCAAGACAGGTACACAGTGAAGAAAAGATTTTTTTTTTTAATCAACCAACCTGCATGGATACCAGGGAGGTCTCAGCCCACAAGGTCTCATTGAGAAGCAAACCCAAACCCTCGGCAAAAACCCAGCTTATAAAACCAAAAGGCTTCAAAGCATCCGTGGCTAAACCCTTGAGTAGAAAGAGCCTTGCGGGAAGGGATAAGAGAAGTGAGAGTTGCTGGTGGGAGGTGGCCCAGTGGCAAGAGGTAGCCTGGCCTAAAGGAAACTTGTTCTCCTCTGATTAGGCTCACCACCCAGGGACCTGTGATGGCCAGAGGAGCTCCTGGGCCTGGCTGTTCTGTGTGGCATACTGGATGGAACTGTAGAGTGGGCTTGCCGCTCTAGCTCAGGAAAACCTGGAGAGTGATGTGTTCACCACAGTGTGGTGTGAACTGTCTCCACTGTGCAAGCTCCCAGCTAGGTCCCTCTGCTTCTTAGCTGCCCTTCCTATTGCTTCAGTTTCACAGATTGGAGGCACTGATGTCTTTTCTCTCTGTACATAACTCACCAAGAACTACTGAGGATGACAAGGGGTCCTCAGGGCATCTGTGGAGGAAGAAGATGAAGCAGAGCCCTCCTCTCTGCTTGTCCTCAGAAGGATGGGGTTCTGGTCCTCCTGACCATAGTCACCCACCCTCATTCTGCCCCTTCATATCCCCAGGCTTGCTTCTGAACACCATCATCTTCCCCTCAGAGATCACAATGGTGAGATAGGTGAAGAATTGAAGGTTAGTGGGATTGCTTGGGAGGGTGGGGTCATGGGATAGGGACCTAGGCTTAGGAGGAGTGGTGGTCTCACTTTCCTGGAGGATGAGGTTTAAAAGTTTGCCAAAGATCAGCAGACTTGAGTCTACAAAGGCTTCCTGTGGGTCAGGCTGAACTCAAGGCTTTAGGCTCTGTCTGTCTGGTTCCCAAGAGAACGAACCGGTATATTGCTTTAGGAGTGGAGTTGGTGCGTGGTGGTGGTGATTTGTGAGTGTGTGGGAATGTCCAAGCTAGATAAGGGCTTGTAAACTAAGTCCAGAGGCCAGATACTGGATTGGAGAGTCTCAAACTAGAGTACACAGGATTCAAAGCCTGCCTCTGCTAAAACCTTACTGTGTGGCTTCAAGCAAGTCGCCTCACAGCTCTGGGCCTTAGTTTCCATATCTGCAGTGTAGCTCAGGGAACTGAAAGTCAAACGAGCGGCATTGGCTAAGGGATTATTTTAATTATTTGAGATGGGGAAACTGAGGCCCGGAGAGAGCAAAGACTCTGCCCGATGTCACACAGGATGTCAGTGATGGTGCTGCAGCTGGAGCCCAGGACTTCTGTATCTAGTTCACAGTATCCTTCCCCAGGGCAGGTGAATGGGAGGTCAGATGGGGTGAGTCCGTCTGTCTTGCTGTTTGGACTGAGGGCAAGATACTAGGTAAGGAGTAGAGCTGAAGAAAAAGGAAGACCCCGGCACGTACCAAGGCTGAGATTAAAAAAAATACAAACCCAGCGATCCCCCCTCCCCCCCCGCCCGCCCCGTCCTGCCCCAACCCTGAAGTCCGGCTAGAGCTAGGGTCAGGTCCAAGTTCAAGTTTGAGAGTCTGCATTTGCTCCAGGGGCTGCAAATCCAGGAGGCTGCAGTTAGCCTAAGCGACGGCAGGGGGCGCGCCTGCCCATCGTGATCCGAGCCTCTGGACAGCGCTGCTTCAGGCTCCAGCGGTCCAGGGAGCTGTACGCGGGTGGGTGCGGGCCAGAAGCTACCCGGACCTGCAGGAAACAAAGGCAGGTTAGAAGTAGTGCATTTGCAGGCTTACGAGTAGGCGGGCAGAGAGACCCGGATGCCCACGCCTTTTCTGTGCCCTTTTTTTCCACCAACACTAATGACTCTGTCTCTCCAGTTACACCCAGCCCCCGCCAGGGACCCACGTGTACAGAGGCTGCAGCTGTAAATGCGACGTCTTCTGCGGCGCTTGGTACCCATAGGAGTCAAAGCCACCGATGAAGTCAACTGTGGAAGAGAAGGGGTGAGTCCTGAAGGCTAGGTCTTGAAGGTAAAGAACCCTGCATCACGAACCCATTCCTGGGTAGCCCAGCCTGGAAAGGGATAGGTGGGGCCGGGAACAGCCACGCCCAGGATGTGGGCCCGAGGGCGGGACTGTGCAGAGCAGTGTGTGTGTGTGTGTGTGTGTGTGTGTGTGTGTGTGCGCGCGCGCGCGCGCGCGTGTGTGGTGTGTCAAGTATTGCATCTCCCCTTCCCCAGCAGGTGAAGAGAGGTGGTCAGGTTGAAGGAAAGCCCTAAGGCTCTGAGCCCTTCTATACGGTTAAAAAGCGGTTCTGGGGCCTTGGACTGAATATTTAGGCATTTGGGTCTTAACCCGGAGTGGTTATACAGACCCATCCATCTCTTCTTTCCTTACAAACAGCACCCAAGCTGACCCTGAGCAACCAGGAAGCGAGGAGGCCCTGTCCATGGTGCTGAAAAGACCCCTCCCCTCCTCTCTGGGGGTGGGGGAGACACACTTACAGCTGTCTTCCTCTTCCAGGAATACTTTGCTCACATAACAGGCAAACACGAAGCCGAACAGCTGAGAGAGGGGATAACAATCAGGAAGAGAAAGAGAAGTCGTCCCTGTCCCCTGTACCCACCGGACACAATGCCTTGTCCGAAGCAAACATTTAAGTTAAATGCCTCTGCTTGAAAGCTCTGTGACTGACAAGCAGTTCACTTCTTTGTGCCCAAGTCTTCCCAGTTAGGCCCAGGTCGTGTCACTGGACTGTTAGGTGAAAGGATTGTATAATCCTGCCTGTGTAAAGTCCCCAAGACAGGGCTGGCCCTCCCATTAATGGTCTCAAGTAGCCCAGGCTGACCTTGAGCTCCAGATTGTCCTGCCTTGATCTTCCAAGTACTGGGGTTACAGGAGTACCACCATGCTTGGCTGTGAACCCTATTTGAAACCCCCTTCTTTTCTATTCCTTGCTTTTTTGATTGGATTTTTTTTTCGAGACAAGGTTTCTCAGCGTAGCCCTGGCTGTCCTGGAACGTGCTCTTTAGACCAGGCTGGCCTTGAACTCAAAGATCTGCTTATCTCCCTCTCCTGAGTGCTGGGATAAATGTCATGTGCCACCAATGCCTGGCTCGAGCTCCTTTCTTAGTCTCAAAGCTCTGTAAGGTTGGCACTGTCCTGTCTATGCAAATAGCAAGGGACCTTAGAAAGAGCAAATGACTTGCTCAAGGTCCCAGGGATGTATTAGATTAGATTTCTAAGCCCAGCAGGACTTGGCCTGATGGCTCATTCCACTCATGAAAACTGCCCGTGCCCTTCATGAGGATGGGAGATGGGTGGGAGGAGGGGGAGGTGTCACAGGAACCAGGAGCAAATGAAGGCTGAAATACACAGGTTTATCTTTCTTTTTCTTTTTCGTTTTTGGGCAGGTGTAGGGCATGGAGCTCACTATGTAATCTAGGCTGACTTCAACCTTGTAATCCAGATCCTCCTGCCTCCACCTCTTGCCTGCTGGAATTGCGGGTCTATGCCACCATATCTGGCCTGTCATCTCTTAAATGGGGATAAGAGTGGATGACTCGGGATCTGCACTTCCTGGAACATGGGGTCAGGTGATGAATAGGACTCACAGCTAGGAAGATCTGCAGGGCACTACTGAGGGCTTCAATGTAAGGATAATCAAGCAGGCAGCCAGTGACGGAGATGACATGGTGGTCCTCCAGGGCCAGGCGGGAGTTCAGAACAGGAGTCACCAGGCAGCCTGGACCGTTCTCCATCCACCACGAGCGATGCAGGGATGTGTTGAAGGTCATGATGAAGTCCCGGTCCTGGGGGCAGAGGGGCCTGGGATACTCAGCGGTGGGGAGAGATAGGAGGATACTCCCCAGGTGCCCACTACCTGCTCTCACAGCCTGCTCTGCTCTAGCTTGATTTGTGGAAAAAAAATGCCTGCACCTGCAAGTCCAAACATGAACAGCAGGTGGCAGTAGAGGATCACATAGACTTCACATTGCTCTCACGGAGCTGGAAACCCAGTTGAGCCTATATTGGAGCCTCCGAATTTCAAACTTCGAAGGACACTAACAGAGACGGGGTCTAACTCCCTAGGCATCCGTGAAATCTGCAATACAAGTTCCCATACAACCCAGTGGGTTCCCATTGCTATGTATGTGACTCTGGACAAATTTCTCCTTTTCTTGATCCACAGTCTCCCATTGGTTAGACGGAGAAGAGGCTGGGCTAGGTCAGCTGTTTAGAGGGTGTGCATCCCTGTACTCCTTCAGTCAGACTGAGACTCACCACACTGACCTGGCGCCAAACACACAGGCCTGGGATCAGGCTGCATCTCCCATGTAACCACATGGAGTTGCTATGGTCCATCCTCCAAGACCCAACCCTCAACAGGGTTTCTGTGGGTAGCTCTGGTTATACTGGAGCTTGTTCTGTAAAAACCAGGCTGGCTTTGAACTTAGAGATCTGCCTGCCTCTGCCCCCTAGATGCTGGGATTAAAGCTCCTACTTTGTGTGTGTGTGTGTGTGTGTGTGTGTGTGTGTACACATTGAGGGGTTTCCTCTATTGCCCTTCAATCTTTTTTCTTTTACATTTAATTATTATTGGTGGTGGTGGTGTGTGTGCCCGCATGCGCACATGTGCCACAGAAGATGTCCAGAGGTCTAAACACAACTTTTCTCCTTCTATCACAGGATCTGGGATTGAGCTTGGGTCGTTAGGCTTGCGAAGCAAACAAAAACACAGCTATCTCTCTGGTCCTGACATATTTTTTTTTTTTTTTTGAGACAGAGTCTCTCACAGAACCTGGAGTTTACAAGTTTGGTTAGACTGGCTAGCTTGGAAACTCTTAGGAAATCTCTTTCTCTGTGCTTCCCCTCCCCCCTCCCAGTATTGGGGTTTACAGATACATGCCACTGGAAGGCGTGATGTGGGTGCCAGGGATCTGAACTCAGGGCTTGATGCTTGTACAGTGGGCACTCTGATGAACCACCTCTCCAGGCTGGTTTGGAGGAAGTTGGGAATATGGTAGAATGTCTACCTTGGGTTCCCTCTGCCTTCCTCTGTGTTCCTTGGCACATGTGGTATATAACTGTAATTCCAGCATTTGGGAGGATCAGGAGTTCAGTCATCCTTAGCTACAGAGTGTTTGAGGCATGCCTGGGTTACAAAAGAAACTGTCTTTAAGCAGAGAGAGAGAGAGAGAGAGAGAGAGAGAGAGAGAGAGAGAGAGAGAGAGAGAGAGAGAGAGAGAGAGAGGTGCCTGGAGGGATGGCTCAGTGGTTAAGACCACTGGCTGTTCTTCCAGAGGGCAAGGGTTCCATTCCTAACACCCACATGGCAACTCACAACTGTCTGTAACTCCAGCTCCTTGGCTTCATTCGCTCCCTTCTGGTCTCTGCCAGCACTGCACACACATACATGATACAGGGATATGCATGCAGACCATGTACCCTGTGGTGGTCTGAATGAGGATGCCTGCCCTACCCCTGTAAGGCTCATGTGTTTGAATACTTGGTCCCCAGTTGGTGGGACTGTTTGGGGAGGATGAGAAGCTGAGGTCTTGCCTGGTGGTGGTGCACACCTTTAATCCCAGCACTTGAAAGTCAGGGACAGGTGGATCTCTGAGTTACAGGCCAGCCTGGTCTACAGAGCAAGTTTCAGGATAACCAGGGCTACACAGAGAAACCCTGTCTCAAAACAAACAAACAAACAAACAAACAAACAGACAGACAGACAGACAGACAGACAGGAGGTGTGATCTTATTGGAGAGATGTGTTATAGGGGGCACCTCAAAGCCCAGCGATCTCTCTCTCTTTGCCTCGGAGGTGTGGCCTAAGATATGAGCTCTCAGCTGTTTCTGTTGCCAAGCAATTGCTCTGCCATCCTGGACGCTAATCCTTGGCCACCTGAATTAGACACTTTATTTTATAAATTTCCTTGATCGTAGTGTTTTATCACAGTGATTAAAAGAGTAACTACCATACACTAATACATATAAAATAAATAATAAACACATCTAAAGAAAGAGCAAAATTGAAGCTTAGAACAGGCCATTTGTCCGGTGTCCAACTGCTGGGCAGTGTTACAAAAGAGACTTAAATGGAACAGGGTCAAGCCATGAAGCCAAAGTTTTTATTCCTGTATTTGTCCTCCTTTATATCTAAAAATAGAAGTTGTGCCTCTCTGGGCTTTGCTCCTCTTCCAGGTACACACCCCTGCTTTCTTTAGCTTCTTCTCCACACAACACAGTTTGTTCAATTTTCCCTGAACAAATGCCACCCTAGTCTCTTCCCTTTCTGAAAACTATTGATTGGGCCTGGACCCAGCGCCTCTCTGTGTCTAAGCAATAAAACGTGTGTGTATGACATTTTCACCTTCCTGTGAGCATCTCATCATGTGCCAACATACACCTCCAGTTTTCACAGGGCTTGTGGTCAATAGAGCCCTCGGCTCAGCTTCACAGCGAATGACCTTTAACCTCATCCGGGCCAGCCTCGTTTTTAAGAAGCACAGAAGAGGCCAGAGATAAAAGAATGGGGGACAAGCGGGCTGCACAGATTATTGGAGTGTGCAGAGGGAGAAAGGGGCATGGAAGAGATTATGTCCCAGCCCTCAGTCCTAGGGACGGCAAGGATCAGGGCGTGCTCTGCACACCACCAGGCCTGAGGCTTACCTGGGATAGCTGTCCCACTTCCAGGTAGAAGCAGATGATGAAGGCATTCCAGCCGACCCAGAGTACCAGCCAGGCTGCATACTGCAGAAAGCAGAAGTGAGTAAGCGGGGGGGGGGGGCCGTCGGGGGGTGGCACAGTCAATGGAGACAGACTTTAAGGGAGAGTGGAGGTTATAAGTCCACACCCATCCTTCATCGCCCTGTAGAGCAGACGGGACATGTCTTCTCCCCTCCACTAAGACACAGAGGCAGGCTGAGCTTCTCTGGATCACACAGCTGGGAGGCGGGGCTGGCCCTTAGCCCAGGTCCTTGGAGAGGGAGAGAGAGCCCCTCTTGATATATTGCAATTACTTTAAGGAGTTTGTTAAAAAATACAAATCAGGGCTGGACAGTGGTAATACACGCCTTTAATCCCAGCACTGGAGACCGAGGCAGGTGGATCTCTGAGTTCGAGGCCAGCCTGGTGTACAGAGCGAGTTGCAGGACAGCCAGGGCTGTCAGAGACAGAGAAACCCTGTCTTAAACCACTCCCCCTGCCTCCACAATTTACAAACTGGGGGCTGGAGAGATGGCTCAGCAAGGGAATGTTCCCAGCAACCATGCAAATACAGGGCTCAAACCCACGTGTAACTTCAGGTCCAGGGGACCCGGTACCCTGTTCTGGCCTCCTCAGGTAACACACTCAAGTGTACCCCTCCATAAGGAAACATAAATAATTACATCTTAAAAATGCAAATTGCAGGGTCTCAGCAGGCAACGGCACCCGCTGGCGGAACCAGCAAGGTGGAGCCGAGCCTTTCGGAGAGGAGAGGTGACCTGGAATAAGCTCATGTGAGCCATCCTTAGCATGGAACTGCATGTCCCTGCCACTGCAGGCACCAAGGGTGGATGCAGGCTCATCTACTGAAAAGCTTGTTCCCTGGATATGGCCCCCTGAAGAGGCATGGAGGACCAGCAGGGAGCAGCAGCAGGCTGAGGAGGTCAGAAACCAGGTGTCTAGAAGACTATTAGCAGTAAAGGGTAAGCCACACTAATAGTACCTTTAGTCCACGTTGTCTTTTTTAAACATAGAGAGGGTCTCACTGTGTAGCCCAGGCTATCCTTGAACTCACGAGGATACTGTCTCTGTCTCTCAAGTTGTGGGATTACAGATACGTATGCATCACCACGCCTGGCGGGCCATGTCCTAGGTGAACATCAGGCAGTAGGGACAGAACTCAAGACTTCCTGATGCTTTCCTTGCCTCCCTGGGGATCACAGCTGTATAATCCTTTTTTCATCTCCATAGCAGAATGGTGACAGTGTAGGAGCCGTCACTCCAGGCCTGGCTTTGCCTTTCTTTGCTGTGTGACCTTAGAAAGACTTAACAGCGCTGAGCCTCACTTCCTGTGGGGCTGTTGTAATGGGGTGGATGACACAGATGTAGAACTATGCCCTCTGCCTGGTCCACCCTGGGCAGTATCCTCTGGGAAGATTCTCTAGTGAAAAACAGTGCCCCGGATCCTTCTGCGCGCACACTTACGGCAGCTGGGTATTTGTGTCCCTTGGGGCTTTATGGGCAGGAAGCAGCTACGTCTGGAGAGGCAGAGTCAGGGAAAGAGACGTACCAGGATGAGGTACCGGGACCGATACTGCACGGTGCCGAAAATGCCCAGGATGACAGCCATGATGTGCAGGAAGTTGGCCAGGATGGGAGCCCACTGGTAGCCCAGGAAGTCGAAGATCTGACGCTGGAGTGCTGCCACCTGTAAGAGCGACAGTCCTTCCTAGGTGACTCAGTGAGACCATCTCTCCAAACGGTCATGGGGTGAGGATAAAGGTGTCTGCCACCAAGCCAGACTCCCTGAGGTTGATCCCCAGGACCCAGATAGTGAGAGAACTGGTTCCTGCAATGTGCCCTCTGATCAGCCAAGTGTTACCCCAAAACAGATAAAGGTAATTACTTATTTTATAATGGGACCTGGAGTAGAGCTCAGTGCAAGAGCACTTGTCTAGCAGGAGAATGACTCTGGGTTTGCTCCCCAGCACTGAGAACAGCAACAATACCCCCACCCCCCACAGAGGGGAGCAGAGGGTCTGTCTGCTCAGCAATGGCTATGGGGGGATTTGGGTCAAATGAGAGATCTCAGTGTCTCTTCCTGCCAGGGCAGCAGGAAGATACAGGCTGATGCCACCACACAGATGGCACAGCTTGGGCAGAGACCAAAGAAGCTGCAGGCTTGGGCAGGACATGCGGGGAGCCTGGTGGTGCCAGGCTCAAGCCTGGCACCTTCCCATCTGCCTCCTGCTGGTGACAACCCTCGCAGGGCCCTGCAGATGGTCAGAGGCTTCCTACGTTCATCGTTCCCTGCACACGCCTTGGCAGAAAGGCAGTCCTGGCATCGTTACGTCATCTTGAGGAACGAGAACATGAAGTTCAGAGAGGACAAATGACTTGCCCAAGGTCACATGGCAGGCAGGTGGCAGAACAGACCTTTCTCTACCGCCTGCCTCATCTATGTACCAAGGTACCATGTTTCCCAGCGGGCATTGGCTCAGGAGTCAGGGGGCACAGGTGGCGCCGGCAGTGTGGCTTTGTCTGCTGGGGGACTTTGGAAGGGTCACCTGCCCTGCTGGGCCTCAGGCTCTCTCAGGTCTACACAATGATCAGTGGACTCCACAATCCAGCCCTGACTTGGGTGGTTGGCTGACCTTGGGGAAAGAACTCTCTGTCCTCTTCCTTACTGTACTCTTTGCCTTTAAAAAAAAAAAATTGTGTGTTTGAGTACATGTACGTGTGTGTGAGCATGTGTACGATGTGTACGTTTGTATGTGTATATGGTATATGTATATACGCAATGTATGTGATGTATATGTGTGAATGCCTGTGTGGGTATGCATGTATATATGCATGTATGTGTGTGTGTGCTGTATGTATGTGTGTGTATGCATGTATAGTGTGTGTGAGTATGTGTCTGTGTAGGTGTATGTGTGTGTATGCATGTGTGTGTGCATTTAGGTCAGAGGACAATTTTGTCATCCCTGGGGATAAGACGCAGTCTGTCAGGCTTGGTTTCAGGTGACTTTGTGCAGAGCCATCTTGCTGTCTCCTGACTTCTATCCTTTGAGTAACTGAAATTTAGAACTGGAGACTCCAGTTCCTCTCCTTTCTCCAAGCCCTCCTGGGGCACTGACATGCATCTCAACTCTCACCCTCTGTAGGTGGGAGGGCCCCGGGGGCTCCATCCCTACCTCTGGATGCCTGCTGTTCCTATCCCACTCCAGCATTTAGCTCTGACCAATTCACCATTTGCCTGACATTGGCATGTTCTGTCCACTGGCATCTCTACATCTCAGAATTGTTAGGATGCCTCTGTGCAGACCATAATCCCAGCACTGGGAGAAGAAGCAGAAGAATCAGAGTTTAAGTCTACCCTTTGTGTGCAAACAAAAATTGTGTGGGTAACTCAATGTGAGCTGACCTTGAACTTGGAACAACTTCCTGATCTCTGCCTCCCAACTCATAGGTCTACATCACTACCCTCTTTGATAAATCATCATCATCATCATTATTATTGTGTAAGAGAGATTGCGCTACAGTGATCACGTGATATTTGGGAGTTGGTAGCTTCAGTGATCAAATTCAGATAGTCAGGTTTGGTGGCAAGGGCTTTAACCACTAAGACATCTTTCCAGCCCCTTGTTTGTTTGGTGACAGGGTCTCATGTAGCCCACCCTGGGCTCGCACCATGTAGCCACCTTCTGTCTTGTTTTCTGGAATGCTGGGATCACAGGTCTGTGTTGGTTTATGCAGCTAACGGTGGAAGGCAGGGAAGCCTGCTGGACCAGAAGTCTTAAGTGATTTCCCTGTATTAGTTACTCTGCAACCGGCTCCCTTACCAAAGACTGGCGATGAGCGAGTGCTGAGGGAAGGCAGTCTCGAGGGTGACTCTTCTTCTTTGAGTCCTGGAACTCACTCTGTAGACCAGGCTGGCCTCAGACTCATAGAGATCCACCTGCCTCTACCTCCTGAGTGCTGGGACTAATGGCCTGCATCACCTCACCTACCTGAGAGTGTTTCTAATGTGGTCAGCCAGAAGGCAGGTCCCTGGAGTCACTCTGCCACCAAAAACACTAATGTCACCAAAGCCACATAGGAGCCCAGCCAGAGGGTAAGTACCCTGATGCTAGGCCCAGAGTGATCTCAGATAAGGACAAGTCACCCAAGCTCCAAAACCTTGTCTTCCCGATTCTTGAGCCCACGGAGTCACTCCCATCTCCTGCCCTGAGCCCTGTCCCCACCCATTACCCTTTCCTGCATCTTCTTCAGGATTTCTCTTTCTTCCTCCCATACTCCTAAGGCCCCAAGACCAGCTTTGGATCCCCATGCCGCCCTGAGGCTACCTCACCACCTTCTCTGCTGGCAAGCCGCCACTGGTCTCCAGAGCCTGCCCCATCTCTGAAAACAATTTTGCTTTTTTTTGGGGGGGAGTGCGAGAAGGGTCACAGGGTCTTTCTATGGAGCCCAGGCTGTCCTGGAATTGAGATCCCCCTGCCTCAGCTTCCAGAGTGCTGGGCTTACAAACCTATGCCACCATGCACAGCATTTACTGTAAACTTAGACTGTTAGACCTGGCTCATTTCCAGGGTCCACTCCCCTGATGTGTCCAGATGCAAGAGCTAGAAACCTCAGTTCTAACTCAAGCCTTCCTCCAGCTCACTAATATCCCCAAGACTAGGGGCCACTAATGGGACCAGTCTCCCACCTGACCTTTCAACATCCATCTTTTCTCTCACCTGGCTATTCCAATCCTCTTCTTTCAGACTACTAGGAGCCTGACACCTGCACGCCCCCTCCCCCATCTCCTCTCCAGAGTGAAGACCTACTCTGCCTGGCTGCCCCTCCCCCGGCCTTTACCTCCCCACCCCCAAACCCTGATTATTTATTTATCGGGTGGCTGCCAGCTGAGGGGGGATGCTGTTGCTATGGGAACCTTCAGCCCCTTGTCAGGGCTGCCTTTGGTCTCAGTAGGATGCTCTTGTCTGTCTAGACTTCAACCCCAGGAGCCCAATCCCAGGTGGGAACTGGTGTGGGAGTGGGAGATGATACAAATGGATCCACCCCAGCCCCAGAAGCTGGCTATGGCAGAGGCAGGGAAGGGGCTGGGCAAAGGGAACTTATCAGAAAAAAGCCTCTGGTACCTCAGCCCTTGCCCATCAATTTTGCAAGTCAACTACTTGCCTGGCCAATATTCCAGCATGCCATCATACGCCTTGGTTACAGAAGTCTGGCTGTCTCGGGGAAGAGGAAGGTGGCACCCTGAAAGTCGGGGTCCAATTCGGTTTCTGACTGACTTTGAGGTGCGAATCTACCCCTATGGGATCCTTCAGTAGAAGCCTTGGTGCATGCAACCCTGGGCAGGTTCCTCTTCCTCTCTGGACCTCAGTTTCCTTGTTGTGTCACATAAAGCACTCAGCTGGCAGAGTGTCTGACATGGTTGGTCCTCGGTACAAGGCAGCAACCCTTTTTGTGCCTCGAAGCCCCCCTTCCCAGTGGATTTCTGAAGCAGCTGACAAAATTACACTCGACTCGGCCCCTCATCCGTGAAATGAGGGGATGGGCTGGAGCTGATGCCGCAGGCTGGAAGGAGCCCCAGAGATCGACTGGTGCAGCCCTCATTAGGGCTCAGCACAGTGACAGCTGGGAGGGACAGCCACTTGCCTGAGGGGAGGGGGCTCCCTAGCTCCAAAGTTGGACCCACCTCGGGGCTCCACCTGGGGCCAGCACCATTGTGTGTCAGCTGAAAGAATATTTTAGCTGACTCAAAGGGAGATCATGGAGACCAGGAGGGTCTTTAACAGGGACCAGGGAAGAACTTAATCCACAAATAGATTTCTTAAGCACTTTCTGTGCCAGGCCCCTGGGCTAGGGACAGGGGGATGTGCAGGAGTGAAAACACCATGTGGCTTCTGCCTTAGAAAGCAGGGGTCTAAACCCAAGCTGCTATGGTGACACACCTGTAATCCCAGCACTTAGGAGACAGAGGCAGGCGGGGCTACTGTAAGTTCTATGCCAGCCTGGGCCTTACAGTGAAACCATATCTCAGAGAGAGTGGAGGAAAAAAGGAAGAAGGGGGCAGGGAAGAGAAGGAAGAAAGGAAAGACAGACAGTCAGAGAGGAAGGAAGAAAGGAAGGGAGGGAAAAGAGGAGAGCCAGGTCATGGGCCTCTGGTGGTTGATTTTGGGGACTCCTATACAGGGATCCCTCTACTCTGTGCCCAGAGACCTCTGGGAACTCCTAGTGCTTTGATGCGCACACATGGTGTCCCCTGCTTCTTTCTGGAATCTCAGCAGCCCTCCTTCCAGCCCAGATCCCACTGGAAACCAGTCAAGGCTACCACTGTTAGGTAAAAAACAAAGCAAGCCGCAGAACAATACATGTCCACTGTGGGGGAAAAAAAGCCAGAAAAAGACACTAAAAGCCCATGAAAGTAAAAGCAGTATCAGAAGCCAGAAAAGACAACAGTTATGGGGGTTGTCTCAGGGGAGCAGAGCACAGAGCCAGGAGACTGGAGGCTCTAAACACACATACATCTGGAGCTGTGAACTGGTTCCTAACTGAGATATGTGTTTAAGAAAGTTAAACCCCAGGAGACAGCTGACTGACAGCTACTGTGTATAAGTCTAATTCAAATCCAACACCGACACAAAAAAGGGTTTTGTTAGTTTGCTTTTGTTTTTTGGAGACAAGGTTTCTGTGTGTACCCCTGGCTGTCCTGGAATTCACTCTGTAGACCAGAATGGCTTGGAACTCAGAGATCCACCTGCCTCTGCCTCCTGAGTGCTGAGATTAACGTTCTAAAAAGCCAGGCATGGTAGCACACACCTATAATGGGAAGGTAGAGGCAAGAGGATCAGGATTCGGGGTGGAGAGATGGCTCAGAGGTTAAGAACACTGACTGCTCTTCCAGAGGTCCTGAGTTCAATTCCCAGCAACTACATGGTGGCTTACAACCATCTATAATTTGATGTCCTTTTCTGGTGTGTCTGAAGACAGCTACAGTGTACTCATATAAATAAAAATAAATAAATCTTTAAAAAAAAAAAAAGAGGATCAGGATTCAAGGGGCAATTCAGTTTGAATTTGAGGCCAGCCTGGGCGATCGCGCGCACGTGTGTGTGTGTGTGTGTGTGTGTGTGTGTGTGTGTGTGTGTGTGTTTGTGTGTGACTTTGTTTGAGCTGGGCTGATGAGATGGCTTGTCAGGTAAAGCAGTTGCTGCCAAGCCTGATCACATGACCCTGTGAGGCCCCAGGCCAGCCTGTTCCAGACTCTCCTGGCCCTCACAGCTCTGCCTCCTCCAGATTCATCTCTTCCTCCTTTCTTTCAGGAGCTGTAGGCCACAGGTGCCTATCCCTGTTGCTGTCACTCAAATCTCAAGTTACCCAGACATGAAGCTGCTGACTTTAGAAGCTGGTCCTGCATCTACCGCTCTTCTGGACCATGGGTGGGTAGGTGGGTGGGGAGGCAACAGAATAGATCAAAGTGCACCTCCTGCATCATCCAGCCACTAACTGTTGTTCCTCTCCAGACACACTGTTCTGAATGCACAGTATCCATTCATTCATTCTATAGATGATTTTATTTATTTATTTATTTATTTATTGAGACAAGGTTTCTCTATATAGCCCTGGCTGTCCTGGGACAACTCACTTTGTAGACTAGGCTAGCCTCTAACTCATAGATGTTCACCTACCTCTGTACTGAGATTAAAGGTGTGCCCCACCATACACGGCCTTAAAGTTGCTTTTTAATATGACATTTATGTATGTATGTATATACGTATGTATGTACATATGTATGTATGTATTATGTATGTATGTATGTGTACTGTGGTGTATGTGTGGAGATCAAAGGACAACTTTCAGAGGTCAGTTCTCACTTTCCACCACAACGTAGGCTCCCAGGCATCAAACCTGGGCTGCCAAGCTTGGCAGCAGGCATCACTGCTCATGTCTTTTCTCTCCTCTAAGAACATCAGTACCACATGTCCAAGCCCAGAGAAAGAGACCAAGGAACCCGGACAAGTGTGAAGTGTCCTCATACAAAGGGACAAAGCCTCCAGGACACTAATAACCTCTAGTCTACCTTAGTATACTTTATTAAGTACCTGCTGTGTATGAATGTATAACACACACACATGCACACACAGACACACAAAACACAGGTATACATGTTATACATACATGTATACATGCACATATAAAAGATTTGTTTATATATTTTGCCTGCATGCACCGATATGTGCACCACATGCATGCCTGGGGGACTGGATCCCGTGGAACTGGAGTTAAGGGCAGTTGTGAGTTGCCGTATGGACCTGGATATTGAACCCAGGTCCTCTAGAGGAGCAGCCAGTGTTAGTATTCTATCTAAACTCCACCCCCACAGTTATCTGGCAACAGTCAGGTAGGCCTGCCCACTATAAAAGGGGCTGCTTGGCCCCTCCCCTCTCTCTTGCTCCCCTTACTCTCTAGCTTCTAGCTTCTCTATCCCCTTGCCCCTCTCCCTTCCCTTCCCCCTCTCTCCAAGTGGTCATGGCCGGCCTCTACTCCTCTTCCTCTCTGCTCTCTCTCTCTCTGCCTCTACTACCCTCCTGGCTCCCCTCCCCATGCCCTTAATAAATTCTATTCTATGCTATACCGTCCTGTGGCTGGTCCCTCAGGGGGAAGAGATGCCTCGGCATGGACCTGCTGAGACATTCCCTTCCATCATTGGTTTCCTTCCATCGTTTCAGCCAGTGCTCTTCAGCATGGAGCCATCTCTCCAGCCCAGTGCTGCTTATATTAACCTTCAAGTCCATGTTACATCCCCATCCCAAGATACCGATGAGGAGATTGATCCCCCAGAGCTGTGGAAGGTTCCCATGGGAAGACACCCAGGAACTTGGTCAGGTTCTAGACACTCTGGCTTAAGCGTCCAGGCCACAGGCTCTCCGAGTTTGGTGACTGAGCCTGTCCATACGCTCCAGCTTTAGGATTCCTGCCCCTTAAGAGGCCTGCTGTGGGGGTGGGGTCCTTCTGCTCTGGAAGTAGGCACTCTCTCACTTATCTCTGTATCCAAACCTTGGACTGCCATCTGTCTGTCCTCCGGCTCTCCCGCTGTGGCCCAGCCCTCCACTTGGACCGGGTCGGGGGAGCTGAAAAGCAGTTGGCCATCGCCTTCCGGGTAATTAATCCTCAGAGACCAGCTCGGTGCTTCTGTGAG
Organism: Grammomys surdaster; assembly: GCF_004785775.1. Classification (NCBI taxonomy): domain Eukaryota; kingdom Metazoa; phylum Chordata; class Mammalia; order Rodentia; family Muridae; genus Grammomys; species Grammomys surdaster. The sequence goes on along the minus strand of NW_021621113.1, from coordinate 3,561,042 downwards.
CCCCAGCAGGCTGATCTGGCCAGTCTGGTTCTGTCAAGAGGCAGGGCCTTGGCCTCTGTATCCATGGCAACCTCAGCCCTTCATCTCTGTGGCCATTGACCCATACCCCGTTCTCAGCTGGGGGCTTCTTGGGACCCTTCTGGACAACTCTGCCTCCCTACATCTCTGAGCTGGCAGCTCCATTAGAGCGTGCTGACTGGTAGTGATCCAATTAACATATATCTACATTAATTTGCATAAACCCTAGAACAGCCCAGGGCAGGACCGAGAGGGGAAAACCGACAAAAATCAAAATACCTCACCCCACCCCCACCGGGCCTGTTTCTTCATTCACCATCTGGTAAACTATTAGAGGCCACAGGGGGAGGTATCACAGAGGGTTTTCAGACATGCCTCTGTGACTCAGTTTCCTCCTCTGGAGATGGAGACAAGGCTACACACCTTCCAGTGTTGTCTAGATTCACTTCCCAACTCCAGGACTACCCGACTATCACCTCTGTCACCCACTCTGTACCCAGGAAAGCCCCCAGAAGCCCTACAGAGCTCACATCAGAATCTGGGGCTGCATTGCCCCCACCTCCCGCCTGGATGCCTCCTGCCTGGACCTGGACCCTCATTTCCGGGTACTGGCATGACAGATTCAAACCTGACTGGCAACTTGTGTGTTTGACTTTTTCCTGGATGCCTCCTATGGGTTTTGTCTTGGAGGTAGCACGTTTGCTATCCCACCCACCCCGGGTGGAGCAGATGAAGACGGACCTAACTCTGCTCTGGCCCCAGCACAACTAATGCTGGATAGCAGGAAGCAGTTTATGGTGACAGCAAAAGCCAGGAGGTGCTTCAAAGTCAGACTGTTCCAGTTTATACCCGCTGTGTGAGCCTGGGTTCATTTTCCCTATAAGCCTCAGCTTCTACATAAGCCTCAGCTTCTCCATCCTATGGCCTCCCTACTTCCTGGGGTTGCAAAATTAAACGAGTTCACTACATTATTATTAAGATGGTGATAGGGAGGGCTGGGGTGGGGTGGAGATAGCCCAGTCTATAAGGGATGAAGACCTATTCTGATCCCCAGAACTTATCGAATGCTCTCCCTTTTGGTTGTGAGCCTCACCTTTAATGGCTTAGCAATCTCTTAGGTCCAATGGTGCACACTCACAATTCCAGGGCTGAAGAGGTAGAGACAGGCAGATCCCTGGGGCTCACAGGCCATTCTTAACAGTGAGCCTCAATCCCAGTGAGAGACCCTGACTAGGAAGACAAACAAACAAACGAACAAACAAACAAGGTAGGAGGCTGGAAGGATGACTCAGTGGTTAAGAGCACTGACTATTCTTCCAAAAGACCTGGGTTCAATCCCTAGCAACCACATAACTGCTAACAACAGTCTGTAATTCTAGTTCCAGGGGATCTGACACCTTGTTCTGATCCTCTGAGGGTATTGCATGCACATAGTACACCTGTATACACACTAGACACCCATACACATAAAATAAAAACAAGCAAATCCCCTAAAACTTTTAAAAAGGAGATCATATTAAAACAAACAAAACAATAGCAACAGACAAGGTAGATGGCTTGGTCCTGAGCCAACACCCAAGGTTGAGCACCTCTGGCTACCACACAGAGGACACGCCACACAATGAAAGGACTGTAACGGAAAGAGAAAACCCTGGAACCCCTTGGAGAGTCCAGGAAGGCTTTAGAGGGTAGATGGCATTTGAATTTGGTGGAGCACCATGCTTGTAGATGGCAGGACGAAGTATAGCTATTATGAGAGGGCGGGGCCGTGTCTGAGGTGAGGCAGGCTGCAGAAACATGAGGGCAGTATGAGACTACTTCTGGGTAGAGGAGAAAGGAGGGAGGACGGGGGTGTGGTCTGAGGCTCAGTCATGTTTCTGCAAAGCTTTTCCTTTGAGGGGTAATCTTCCATAAGGAACCAAAAATGAGCATGAAATTTAAAAGGCAATAGATAACAAGCACCTGCAGGTGAATCCCTGAGCCTGAGGCAGAGGCATGAACTGGTCCAGATTACCTTGGACTGTGGGGTTTCTTGGGGGAAAGCACTTTCAGAGATAAACAACATCCCGGGCAACCTGGGATAGTATATATGACACTGGGACAGTACAGATGACTGGACAGGTGCAGCAAGAGGTGACAAGGAGAAGTTGAGGCCGGACCTCAGGCTCAGGACTCATCTGATGGTCTAAGAGGCAGAGAAACTTTTTCTTTCTTTTCTCTCGAGATTTTATTTTAATTATGTGTGCACATATGTGAGTGCAGTACAGATGGAGGCCAGAAGAGGGCGTCGGTCTCCAGTAGCTGGAATTACAAGCTGTTGTGAGCCATCTGATGTAGGTGCTGGGAACCTTACATGTTCTTAACATGAATCATCTGTTCCTGGGGCAAAGAAAGTCTAAGCAGACAGCCAAGGATGTTAGGGCTTTTGGGGAGGCTGGACTGGAGATGGGAGATTAAGTGAACAGGTGTAGGGTGTTCTTGAAAAGCTGAGGACAGCACACAGAATTCTTTTCCAGATCTGGGTTCTGACTCTCCCAAAACTCTCAATTCTTGGCAATGCCCACATTGCTTATGTTCCTATAACCAGACTATGATCCCTCTCAAGGCTTGGCTTTTAGATGCAGGCTCCCAGCAGGCTCTGGGGCAGGCAGGGAAAGCTCCTCTGAAAAGGAGCCCTGAAGGCAGGGGGAGCGGGAGAATCTTCTAAGCCAGGAAAACTCAGCACAAAGACCTCCCCAGAGATGCTGGCTACAGACAAACATTCAGATAAATAAAACGGTGATTAATCAGATTCTCCGACTAAGTACAATGCGCACCACCCTATAATTAAGCCAAAAACTCTTAACAGAAAGCACCTTAATGGAGCTGGCACTTAGGCACAGAATTAATTATGGCAGAGTTTAGGATTGCAGGAGCGGTAAGTGGGGGTGGAGAGGAGCTGGGGGAAACGTAGGACAAAACCGGCCAGTTCTTCTTCTTCTTTTTTTTTTTTTTAAATTTCCCTTTTTATAGATGAGAAATGGAGGCCGGGGGAGGTCTTTAACACTTGCCAGAGGCCACATGGCTAGTAACTGACAGAGGTTAGAGCTAGCAGAACACATCTCAGCCACCAAACATGGCCAGGAGAGTGTGTTAATAGCCTTCTGATGGCAGTATTTTCCAAGTTGAAGGCAGACTCTGCACAGTCTCCATCAAAAATAGCAACAATCTTTGTTTTTAAAGAACCGGACAGGGAGCCGGGCAGTGGTGGACACGCCTTTAATCCCAGAACTTGGGAGGCAGGGGCAGATGGATCTCTACGAGTTCTAGGCTAGCCTGGTCTACATAGTTGTAGGAGGACAGGTGGTGGCTGCCTCTGCATAAAAGGGGGGAGGGGGTTGGGGACACAGCCACAGAGGCAACTCTTGCAGGAGGACCTAATTGAAGACTGCCTGAGAGACCAAGGATTGCTGATGGAGACAATGCCAGCCAAGCTGGAACTGCTGCTTGGAAGAGATGCTTGCTTGGGACCAATGGGACACAGGTGGAGGGTATAAAGGGCACTCCTGTGGATGATTAAACAAGCTTATGGCAGTGTTCATACGAGCTTGCTCCAGCGTTCTCAGCTGCTCCCAGAGTCTGTGCCGTTGGTTCTCCGCCTCATCTCCAACCCCCAAGGGCTAGTGAGATCTGGCAGTGGGTGGTCTGGGGCACAGGCAGCACAGAGTGAGTTCCAGGCCAGCCAGAGCTCTACAGTGAAACTTTGTCTCAAAAAATAAAAGAAGTAGATAGGCTGGTCTCAAAAATCATATAGGAATGTAAGGACGCTTAAATAACATTAGCCTTTGAGGAGACCAAAACTGGACCTGGCAAGATGGCTCAGCAGGTAAAGCCACTTCCCACCAGATTACGAAAGGCTGACAGCCCAAGTTCAAGCCTTGACATTCACATAAAGGTGGAAGGAGAGAACTGATTGCACAGAGTAGGTCCATAAGCCTACATATAATCCCTGGGTCACCCCAATAAAGTGTATGTGTTTACATCGACCACCAAACAGGACTGTCTCAGAGAGCTGCTTCATTAAGGATCACTGAGGGGAAGGTTTTCTTCTAAAGAGCGGAGCCTAAGACTCCCGAGGAAGGCTTTCTCTCCTCCAGCCCCTCCAGCTCTCAGCACTTGTTCTCAGTCAGACCAGAATCCTCTCTGCCTCCCCCTCTCTGCATGGCACCCAGGGAAAACATACACCTCAGACCCCCCTCTCCAGAGATGAGACCAGGAACCACTGTGGACACACTGCTTCAGACAGACTTTGCCCTGCCTCTTCCCAGCAGCATGCTGGTGGAGTCTGGGCACCAGAGACTCCCAGCAGAGAGCTAGGACACAGCATGACAACTCTGGTTGGACCAACCTACACACAGGAGCTAAGTGTGAAGCTCTTAGAAACACAGGCTTAGCAAGGTATGGCAACACACACCTTTAATCCCAGTACTCAGGAGGCAGAGGCAAGCAGAGCTCTGTGAGTTTGAGGCTAGCCTGGTCTACAGAGTGAATTCCAGGACAGCCAGAGTTACATGGTGAGACTCTATCTCAAAAGACAAAAAACAAAAGCATGACCTTGGATTAGATGACAGCTCCTTTGTGACGATGCCAAAAGCACAATCAGCCAAAAATGAAGCAGGCAAGTTGGACATCATAAAAATGAAGAACTTGTCGGGCCTGAGACAGAAGAATCTAAAGACCCACTTGAGCTGCAGAACCAGTCTGAAGCCAGCCAGGGCTATATGAGTCTTAGTCTCAAAAACCATTTTTTAAAACGTAGACAGAATACTAACAATAAGTGGGTGGCGGTGGCAGCAGCACACCCCTCAATCCCAGCACTCAGGAGGCAGAGGCAGGTGGATCTCTGTGAGTTCGAGACCAGCCTGCTCTACAAATTGAGTAGTCAGGGCTACATAAAGAAATATCTTGTCTTATCACACATACAGACACAGAGAGACAGGCACCGGCACACACATACACACACCTAGCAAGCAAAATTACTCTGCTCAGTGCTCCAAGGGAAGGAAGGATCCAGGAAGAGAGCTACAGTGGGCATGGTCAGGAAGGCTTGCCCGAGTGGGATGGCAATAGGATGAATGCAAAGGTCCTGTGGAGAGAGGGGGTCTGGGTAGAGCCATGGCCATGGAGGATACAATGAGAATGGCTACTGTGCCTGGAGGACCGACCTGGCAGAGCATGGAAGGAGCCTGGCTCTGGGGAGTGGGACTAAATGCCACGCTGGAAATATCAGTCACCTTGTGTGGGGTCACCCCTCCTGGCTGATGCCACCCTTCCTATGTCCTGAGCAAGAAGACAAAGTGCCCTATCCCTGGGTGACTTAGTGGTTCTCCTGCCTGGAGGCTCCTGGGAAAGAAATGCTGATGAGAACCAGACTCACTGCTATGGCAACGGCAACCACTTCTGCCTAAGAGCCAGGTGGGGAATTCTGCCCAGCAACAGCTCTGGGTGTCGGGAGCCAGCACGCAAAGGTGCACAAAAGCCCCCTCCACCCCAGGATCCCAAAGTAACAGTTCCAGCCCCGGCTGGGATCCCAGCAGACACCAACATCTGGACAGCCCTGAAAGGTGCAGACTAGGTACCGATTCTCTGGGACACATTAGTATTAGCCCTGTGTGATGGACGAGACTGTGGAGGCTTGAAGGGATGAGGGAGCCTAATCCCTTGGCACCCTTCCTTTTGCAGGGCCCTTACCCTCCTCAGGATGAAGGTTTACTGCATAGGTGTTAGAGTCATTAGCGTTAAGGACTCAATGATAAACAAATGGAGGGAGTGGCTCCCACAGCCACTTTCCCTGGTTATCTAGCTGCCACAGGGGTTGGGTGCTTCATTCCAGTCTGGCCCTGTGAAAAGTTACTTGGGTGGGTATCTGTGGGCAGGAGTGAGAGATGGGGCTGCGGGTGAAGGGAGGGCTGCACAGGGCATCCCAAGGGGATATTCCACTGAGTAGGCTTGACAGATTTCCGCTTTGAACTTGAACACGGCGGCGGCTAAGATTCTGTACACACTGCCAGTATCCGGCTTTGTGCCAAGCCCTGGCAGACCCATCTATCTCATTCAGCCCGCAAAACTACAAACGAAGGGTCATCTCATCACCCCACCCTTCAGCAGAGGACAGGCTCTGGCCTGAGATCTCAGGGCTCAGTGAGGCAATCTTCAACAAGCCAGGTACCCAGAGCCCAAGCTCTTAACCTGACACCTACAGTCTGCCCTGGGCAGGCCTGGAGATTGAAGAGGAGTGCCAGAGGGGCAAACGGGACAGAGCCCAGCCACCTCTTGCAATCAGTTCCTGGCCCAGAACCAGAGTACTGGGGCAGAATCTATTTGGGCGTGGGGGAAGTAGCTGGCTATACAAGAGGCCAGAGGGGAGCAGATAAAGGAGGCCTGCTTCATGGAGCCTACTGTGTGCTAACACTGAGTAGGGCTCATTGCATGAAGCATTGTACTACAGCTCCGGAGTGCCAAGATGAGACAATAACAGCCAACACCCTACGCCATGTGTCTCCTGGTTCTAGAAAGCCTCGATCCATCTGTCACAGACATGCGGAGCAGACTCCGATCTTTGCACTTTGGAAAACTGAAACCCAGAGTCATCAGCTAAGGTCACGGGGCTCTGAGGATTACCACCAGGGTCTCTGGCTGGAAGTCCCAGCTCTCACCACACTCACTGTCCTGTGAGCTGCTCCAGCATCTCTCCACATGAGAAACCCTTCCTGGTGTCAGTGGGTTGGAGCCCTCTCTCCCAGGAATGTCTTTGATCCTATGATGTCTTTGTGAGACTTCCTGGCTGTGGATCACCTGCTCTTCCCCATGAAGCCTCCAGAAGCACCAAGACCACACACAGAGCGAGGCTGAACAGCAGACTCTTGCCCCCAGTCATCCAGAAGAGAGGAGCCAACAGCTTCCACTGGTCAGGATATTGTCTGAAATTGTGCTCTTACACTGGATCCCCAGTAGAAATGGCATTAACTTTCTAGGACAGTCCTTAAGGGATCCCTGATGCCAGGGCCCTCGTCCTCCCCTGGAGTAGTGAGAAAAAAGAGACAGGCATTGGATCTTGTCCCCTTCCCTGGGCTTGTGCTACAGGGATGCTGTCTGGGTGTCAGGGACCCTTCTTGTATTCCAGAACCTTGTGCCTGGGAAAACTATCCAGCAGTCATGACTACAGGTTTCACAGACATACCTCAGAGAGCCTGGTGGCGGGGGTGTATTAAAGCCAAGATTACTCTAGGCACTGTTTGCCAAGCCTTAGTTAAATGCCAGCTGGACATGGTAACTCACATCTATAACCCAACACTTAGGAGGCTGAGGCAAGAGGTCAGCCTGGGCTACAGAGTTCCATCCTGAGAAATGGCTCAGTGGGTAACAGCGTTTGCTGCTAAGATTGATGATCCAAGTTCAATCCTCAGGTCCTTCACGGAGGAGGGGAGAATCAATGCACACATTCTTCTTCTTGCACTTGAGAACACACACACACACACACACACACAGAGAGAGAGAGAGAGAGAGAGAGAGAGAGAGAGAGAGAGAGAAACTTGTGCTGACTACTTTTACTTTTATGTCACCTGAACATAAACTATAGCCATCTGAGAGGAGGGAAACTCAACAGAGAAAATGCGTCCATAACACCTGGCTGTATGCAGCTGTGCCTTTCCTAGGTAGCACAGTGGAGCTGGCCCTGGTGGCAGGGGTGCAGGTGAGATGGCCCTGTCTCTCCTCTGCTGTTCTGTGGGTGAGATACCCTGTCCCAACCTGCTGCAGGCAGGCAGCAGGTGGGAGGGCTGATCCCTGAGCTGAGGGAGAGTTGGCTCTGCCCCTCATTACCTACAGCAGTCAGGGGAGTGGGCCCTCCACCTTGCTTGGACAACACAGTAGAGTTAAACCCTGGTGGTGTGAGTGTGGGTGAGCCAGCCTGGAGGGCATGGGAGCGGGAGAGCTGCCCCTGCCCCTTGCCAACTGTAGCATTGGGTGAGCTAGCCGGGGCAGTGATGGAGAGCTCGCCCCTGTGGTGTGGATGCGGGGGAGCTCGTAGGCTGACCTCAGCTGACACCCAGGCCCAGATCCAGGGCTCTGAGTTGGCCCACTCAACATCTGCCCATCTGTGAACTGCCAGAGCACATGAAGGGGCCGGTCCTACAGATCCAAAGCTGCAGGATCTCCATGACACAGGCAACAACAGGATGTCCGAGAGAAGTTCCAGTGAGGACCCCGTACCAGACCAAGAAGCCATTGCAATGAACATCAACAAGCAAAGAAATGTGGACAAAAGGGTACTCCGTGGGACACACTGTGACACACGACAGCTTCATGATGAGTTTTTTTTCCTGTTGGTTTTTTTTGGGGGGTGGGAGCACTGTGGGGATAGAGGGTGGATATAAAGGGAAAGGGAGATGAGTGGGATTGGGGTGCAAGACGTGAAATTCACTAAGAATCAATAAAAAGTTAAAAAGAAAAAGATCCAGCTGTAGGCAAGTCTCAGTATTTTCTTGATTGGTGATTCCTGGGGAAGGGCTTAGAGCATTGTGGGCAGTGCGACCCTGGGCTGGTGGAGCTGGGGTCTGTAAGAACGCCAGTCAGCAGCCCTCCTCTGTGGCTTCTGCGTCAGTCCCTGACTTCAGGTTCCTGCCTTGTTCGAGTTCCTGTCCTGACTTCCTCTAGTGATGAACAGTGATGTGGAAGGTGGAAGCCACAGAAACCCTTTCCTCCCCAGGTGTTTTTGGTCATGGCGTTTTATCACAGCAATAGTAACCCTAACTAAAAACAATATGAAATGAGCAGGCAAGCAAACAAACAAATGTAAAAGTCAAAACCACTGAATCAATGAGACAAAAACCTAGGTGCCAGGTGAGGCTACTCAGCCCCTCCACTTGATGGACAAGGGACTGGCTCAGACAGGCTGAACAATGACTCGCTCAGGATGGGGGAGCAGGAGGGTATGGCTCCTCCCTCCTCAGCACAGCCAAAGGCAGCTGGGCGGGCGTGAGGTTGGGGAGAGGACACCTGTGGGTCCCTCATCAAGCACTGGACCCTAGTGAGCCTTCATAAACCACGTCTCTCCCCTGTTCCCACCCCCCCTATGCCCACTTCCTGTTGGATGAGTCCAGACTCCCACAGGCTCAGCCTCAGACAGCTCCTCACTTCAGCAGAGGATGCCTGTCCCTGGTGGCCTGTCTTGGGGATGACAGCTTCTGGCAGCTTGGGGACGGTAGTCCACTCAGAAGGCTTATAGGGCTACTGACCATCAGACAGGCAGTGACAGGCTGAGCAGCTGGCAGTGCCTGGGGCTGATCAAGCCCCTGGGGGAGCCCAAGTCCAGTCCTTCCCTTAACGTCTGGGAGAAGACTAGCAACAGAAGCCTACACATTCATTTGCATCTGAACATTTAAAAGTTACAAACAGCTGGGTGTAATGGACCATGGCTGTAATCCCGGGACTCTGAAGGGACAGACCAGATGATCACTGCAGGTGTCAGACCAGCCTTGTAACTAAGTTCCTGCCCAGCCTGGGTTACATAGCAAGACCCTTTTCTAAGAAACAACCAAAACAAAAGTTATGAATGAAGACAACAAACCTCTAAATAAAGTATGTTCTATTTTGTTTCTTGACTTAGTGGTGTGAAAGCCAAGACCAGTTTCCATTCCCTTGGCTGTAGAGTCCTGTCCCAGGGGAAGGGGCGTCTCTCATATTAGGGAAAGACAGTCTCAGGCAGCCGTGCCATTTCTGGAAAGAGCCTCATATACAAGTCTCATATATACAGGGCCACTATCAGCAACAGCTGGACTTGCCCCACCCACTAGCAGCTGGCTTGCCTCTACTGGGCCCTGCTATGGAGTGAGTAGGCTCTGGTCTAACAGCAAGGGGCGTGGTCAGAGGAGGTCCCCTAGTAATGCCAAGGTCCCTTGTAAGGACTGTGGTGTTTGCCATGAGCGAAAGGCTAAATCCTCACTGGAGACACTTTCAGAGAAGAGTCTCGGGTCACATGGGGGGTAGTGCAGGGTTTGAGGAGCTTGGGACTCGGCATCAGGAATATGAGGTTCAAATCTCAGCTCCACCCCAGAACAGGTACAGCCCAGAGGACGGACTCCTCTGTTTGGTCTAGCTTGTTCCTCGGTTGGACAAGGAGCGGTACAATGGCCTGAGAAGGTCTGTGCCCTCTTTACATACAGACTTCTCAGTCCCATGCTGACCTCCCGGGCATCTAAGAAGCCCTTGCCATAGATCTTCATTTCCATTTTTCCCCTTCAAAATTGTTGTACAAGTGCACCTGTGTGACATGGCACACATGTGGAAGTCATGGGACAGACAGTTTCTTAAAATCAGCTCTCTCTTTACACCTGTACTTGGGTTCCAGGAACCTAACCACCAGGGGCAGGGCAAGAATTGCTCAGCAAGTATCTTTACCCCCTGAGCCATCTTGCCTATCCTTTGTTTTGTTTTGCAAGACAGTCTCACAAAGCCCAGGCTGGCTTTGAACTCACTGTATTGCAGCTGAGGATAACCCCAAGCTTCTGAACCTCTTGCCTTCCCCTCTTGATTACCACGTGGCTAGGATTACCACGGATGCTCTGCTGAGCTACACTCAGGACTTGACACCTGCTAAGCAAGCACCTTCCTGCCTGAGCCACATTCCCTGTCCTGCGTTCCTCTCTCTCTTCTGCTCTAGCACTCATGGTATCTCCACATTACCACTGGCACCTCTGAACCCCAGTACTTGGCAGAGAGTGTGACCAGCCAGTGTGTCACCAGCCAAATGATCCACGAAGCCCTTCACTCAAGTACCCTGTCGTCATCAAAGGCATTCAGTGGGCTATGCTTGGTGCCAAGGCTCTGGGAAAGGATCCCATTTAAACCCGGGGAAGAGGCAGGAGCAGGGAGGCAAGGAGAAAGAGAGGGATCGGCTGACCTTGCAGAGGAGGAGACAGCGAGTGACCGCAGAGGCGGTGATGACCTGGTGGCCAGATGAGCACGGCTGAACCTGGGGACAGGGATATGGCGGGAAGTGGAGACTGGAGTCGAGGGCCAATGAGATGACTTAGTGTGTAGAGACACATGCTGCCAGGACGGAATGACAGACAGCCTGAGTTAGACCCCCGAGACCCACATGCCAGAAGAAGGAGGAGGAAGAGAAGGTGGAGGAGGAGGAGGAGGAAGAGGAAGAGGAGGAAGAGGAGGAGGGGAAGGAAGAAAAGGAGAGGGAGGAGGAGGAAGAGGAAGAGGAGGAGGAGG